>NC_044503.1:36616018-36893518 GCF_902362185.1 Chanos chanos | reverse complement strand
CTTGATATCTTGAGCTGGGCCTTACAGAGTCCTCTATGGATGTGATGAGGTGTGTGCAATCAGAGCCAATCTGCAACATTGGGTGAACTCTGTTTAGCCACTGGGGAGGCAACACAGCTTGTACTTTTGCTGCAATGTACGGACAGGATAAGTGTGTTCTGCCAGCCCCAGCGTTTTAGCGGAAAATGCACTCTGGATCTTACACCTCCTCTTGGGCTCTGCATCAGGGGATATCGTGAAAGATATGGCTGCCTCTTGAAGCACCTGCAGCTCATGTCTGACTGTGCAGAGAACCAACTCTTCCAGCTTGCCCTTTAGTCCTAACTTCTATACTGCAGCATGGAGAAGGATGGTCCGCTCTGATCCATCATTTAGGACAGCAGACACCTCCAACCATCTGTCGCCATTACTTATGACGACCTTGCTGATCTTCAGGAGCACTTTGCAGTTGTATGCTGGGCAGTCGACGTAAAGGACTTTGCTGGCTGTGTTCACGAGACAGTTCTCTGCTGTGGCTGTCGCTGATGTTTGCGTTTTATCCTCTGTTCTCTCGTTCACCTCGTGCAGCACAAGAAGATGTCTTCTGTTGCACGTCTTGCAGGGGGACTTCAGTCTGCCCTTAGCAGCTTGATGTCTATGGCCACAACGCCAACACCCGTTGTTACTTCTGATCTACGATACCTTCTGCTCTCCGTTCAGCTGCTTGATGGATAAGTGGACTCATTTCATGGTGCAGGCGCAGTGTCACCCCTCATATCCTCCAACATCTCTTCCCCTTCTTCTGACCGAACACCTTGGCATCGCCTGGGCTGAACGCTGTCATGGCCCTGCTGGGCACCTCTGGCCCTGGTGACTCCTGGTCAGCTTCTTGTGTGTTCTGGGCAACTGGGGTATGGAACCGCCTCTGTGACCCTCGTCTGTTTAGGCTGTAGTCCGACAGGTGGGAGGGAACTGTTCCCTGTCTTTTAGGTCGGACGACCCCACTCATTTGGGTCAGGGTGTTGCATCTTTACACAGCAAATTGTTCCACTGTTACAAAACAAATGGCCGCTAAACTGAGGTGAACTGTTTAACTACAACTAATTAACTAGAGCTCTCGAAACTCATGACTCCCTATGCTGTTGCAAACCTGCTTTTTCTTCCTTTTGTCTTTGCGTAAGATCCAGGAGTCACAAACTCTGCTGGCCAGTGATTGGTGTCTCAGTCCCCACAGTCTTAAAGGAACACACGGCCTTTTTAACAATTTCTCTAGCATTTTCTACGTTGCTAAAGAGAACGGTAGCCGCTTTGAATGTTAACGTACACAATGGCAACAAATCAGATGCCGCTGTCATTTTTGACAATCTTTGCGCTGTGTGTTACCGTCTCACTTACGGCTCCTCCAACATTTACCTCAGAAACTTTCCGTGTGCGCTGACTGTTTTGGGACACTTCATAAATTAGTCTTTCAACTTGCTGCTGGCTGTCAGCTCGCTAAGCGATAACACTTTCTAAACGTCTTTTTCACATATTTGTCTGATCTGAGGACATTGTTTAGCTGATATACAGTAGCTAGGATTGGGTTATGTTTGCACATCGAGTGACTGATTCATTTTCTGCCTCGACATAGTGATCAGAATATTACAGTGGAGTCTAAATATTCAAAATGCCTTAAGAAGTTATTTTTTTCTTTTCTTTTTTCTGCCACTGTTTCAGTAAAAGACATTTCTCGTCTGCAGGCTTATAGGATGGTTCACATGACGATGCTTCTTATATAATTCTGATATAATTATGTGTTATTAAAATGTAATTTCAGTAAACTACCGCTGAGTGATCTCTTTAAATGTGAGGTTCCTGATGCCCCTGCATGGTATAATGCTTAAATATGAACAATTAAAATGTAAACTAGCTGTGGAGTACAGTTTTCTCCTGTGATGTCTTCTGTCTCACACTGGGACACAGCACAGCAAGATTTCAGCATATAAATCAGCATAACAAGAGATCATTTTAATCCACACAACAGCAAAAGAACCACAAGAAAATATATGAAAACTGATAATTTTAGGTGAATTAATTCAACGAATGATCTAACACACAGTGTAAGGAGATTACACGAAACGTTTTATTAATATCTTTTCAGTTCCTGACTAGTACTGACCTCAGTATCTCCAGTTTACAGTGTGGATTCTTCAGTCCCACACAGAGAAAGTTCACTCCTGAATCCTGAAGGTCATTGTTACTCAGGTCCAGTTCTCTCAGGGAACAGTTTACTGACTGTAGAACTGAGGCTACAGATGAACAGGACTGTTCAGTGAGATTACAACCAGCAAGTCTGGAGAGAGAGAGAGAGAGAGAGAGAGAGAGAGAGCGAGTCACAAAGATACAGTCACAGAGGCTTAAAATGTATTTCAAGTTCCTGCATTAATCTTCACTTACAAACTATGATTTCAGTCTTGTTCACAAAGCCATTACCTGCCTGTCAGCTACAAAGTGTTCTAAAATTGATAAAAATGTCTTTGTCGAGAAACACTGACCATGAAAACCACTGTTTGACAGCCTGCTTTGACAAAGTTTTCTTTAAAAGTTCCAAATGGTTAATAAATGTAAATATGTGTAAGGTTGTAATAGTTTGTAAGTAATAGGTTGTAAGTAAATTTAAATGTGTGTAAAGCTGTAATGGTTTTAAACCAATGTATATGTTTCAATTTAAACAGACTGCAAAACATTTCCTGGGCTATGAACAAGACCTGGTTCTGAAATCCAGCCAATTTGAATGTGTAGTTGAAAAGCCCTGGGCTATGTACTCTGGTATCAGACCTGTAGAAACTGCGTAGACTAAAAATAATGATAAAAACAGAGATAATGATGTATAACACACAACCTACATATTTTATATGCACAGATATTTTACTGTCCATCATCCAATTACTGTACTGTCGTGTATGTAGGTTTGCCTGCATGAATGTAATCTCTCCTGTAATGTTTATGGTATGTAATAATTCATGAATAACCTAATAATTTCAAAACTGGAAACAAACTGAGAATATTTCCAAAAACAGCCACCTGTACCTTGGAACACAGCATAGATCAGCCATACTTCCTTTTCCTTTCAAATAATGCAACTATAAGAGTGTTACTTTACAAATGTGTGAAACTAAAAACTCACAGAGCTTTTCTGCAGCACCTCACAGCTGGGACCAGTCTCCTACGACCCTCATCTGATGTCTTGTATTTCTTCAGGTCAAACTCATCCAGCACCTCCTCTGACATCAGAAACATGTAGGCCAGTGCTGTGCAGTGTGCAAGTGAGAGTTTAGTTCTATAATTTTCAGGCTTGACAAAAGCTTGAATTTCCTCATGGGGAGAGCGATAATTCATTTCAGTCAAGCAGTGCAGTAGATTAATCCATCTTTCAGGTGGGACACCGTCTTTATTTAACTCTTTGATGTAGCGGCTTATTTTCTTGATGTTCTTTTGGTTGTTCTGTGTGTGTGTCAGCAGGCCTTGTAGGAGTTTCTGGTTGGACTCCAGTGAGATGCCATGAAGGAAGCGGACAAACAGATCGAGACGTCCATCCTTACTCTCCAAAGATTTATCCACAGCTCCCTTCAGTAACTTAACCAAGGGAACATTGTTTGTCTTCACTCTGAGCAGAGATGAGTTCAGTGGCGTCCTGGATTTGTTGTCTGATGCATTGATTTCTACTGGCATAAAATACTCCAGTGCCAACATGTTCTTGTTTACATAGCAGTAAAACACATAGAGAGCAGCAAAGAACTCTTGAACACTCAGATGCACAAAGCAGTAGACCTTCTTCTGTCGAAGCACAGATTCCTCCTTAAAGATCTCAGTACAAATCCCAGAGTTCACTGTGGCATCACTCACATCAATGTCACATTCTCTAAGATCCTCTTCATAAAACATGATATTGCCCCTGAGCAACTGATTAAAAGCCAGTTTAGCAAGTTTCAGAAAGATCTCCTTGCTTGATTCCAGAGGATTCTCTGAGTCTGTCTCAACTTTCTCCTCATATTTCTGTTTCTTCATTTTAGTCTGAATGAGCAGGAAGTGTGTGTACATCTCAGTCAGAGTTTTAGGGATCTCTTTAACATTGTCTTGACGCAGCATTTCCTGAAGCACAGTAGCTGAAATCCAACAGAACACTGGGATGTGACACATAATGTGGAGACTCACTGATGTCTTGATGTGTGAGATGATTCTGTTGGCTTGACTCTCATCGCTGACACTTTTTCTGAAGTATTCCTCTTTCTGTGAATCATTAAATCCCACTATTTCTGTCACACGACTGATGAACTGAGAGGGGATCTGATTGGCTGCTGCTGGTCTGGAGGTTATCCAGATGAGTGTAGAAGGAAGAAGATTTCCTTTGATGAGGTTTGATATCAGTATATTCACTGAAGATGTTTTGGTCACATCACACAACCTCTCAGAAAAATTCAACTGAAATCGACTCTCATCTAAACCATCAAAGATGAACAGCATTTTACAGTTATTATATTTCTTTGGATCCAAGTCTTTCAGTTCTGGGTGAAACTCCAGCAGGAGTCCATGAAGACTGAACTGATCATCTCTAACCAAGTTCAGTTCTCTAAAAGGAAAAACCAACATGAAATCAATGTCCTGATTGGTCCTTCCTTCTGCCCAGTCCAGAATGAACTTGTGCACAGAGACTGTTTTCCCAATTCCAGCAATGCCCTTGGTGAGTACAGTTCTGATTTCTGGCTTTTGTCTGTTCCTTCCATGTTCTCGACTATAGAAGGCTTTGTTCTCTTCTTTAGTTCTGTTGGTTGACAAGGGTTTGAAGATATCATTGCAGCTGATTGGTTTGTCTTGAGAGTCCCGTGTCCTAGATGTTGTTTCAGTCTGTAAAACCTCATGTTTCTCATTCAGTCCTTCACTCTCTCCTTCTGTGATGTAGAGCTCTGTGTAAATGCTGTTGAGGAGGGTTTGGTTTTCTTTCAGTCTGATAATTTCATATAAGCACTCATATTTATTTTTCAGGGTGGTTTTATGACCCTCAATGATTCTCAGTAGGACATCATCTGACTCAGACATGGACATTCTGTGTTGGACATTTTGGAAACACTCAGTCTGATCCTCATCTAGATCTGTCTTCACACTGCACAGAGAGAGAGAGAGAGAGAGAGAGAGAGAGAGAGAGAGAGAGAGAAAGAGAGGATCAGGAGTTCAGTAAAAAAAAAAAAAAAAAGAATCTCTCAGAACTTGATGACACAGGCCACACCTGGACTGATCCTGGATCAGACCTGAGTTTCCATATTTGACAGATACTTTCTTTTGGGAGACATATGACTCCATCAAGGCTGGCAGGCTGAACCCTTCTCATCAGCCTTGTAGTTGAGTTTAGGGCTCATATACAGTTAGGATGATAGTGATGAAGTGTAACAATAATGATTGACAGCTGGTGAAGAATCCCCACTACACAGTGTTTAATCATTCAGAGAGTGGAGCTGATTGAACAGAGGGGAATGGGAGAGTTTCACTAATGGAAACCAAACAGGACAAATAAATTAAATGTACATATCTCTGTTTTCATTTCTAACTGATACCACACAACATAACATTCATAAAGGAAACTAATGAGACTATTGATAATGGATATATGTGAGTGGTTATGAATAGTTTAAACTAAACTGTGTTGTGTTTAGTTCACTATTGGTCACTTTAGTCTGGTCTGTGTTTAACTGATATATTTGAACTAAACTGTGCTGTGTTTGATAATTGAATATGAGGCAGTTTTATCACTGATACAGAATTTGAGACAGATCAATTGTTGATCATTGTTAATGCCAATTAAAACATTAAACCATCCAAATAATTGTTATCTAAAACTTTCTCCACAGTTCTGATGATTGTCCTTGCAGTGTGAACTGTGTCCTTGTTGGATGAGAATGATTTGAATGGTGTGTACTGAGTGTGTACTGAGGTCTGGGAGAATTGAGCAGGTAAGTCAGTGTATAATATACAGCATATCATATGTCATAAACACTAGTCAATGTGACAGAGTGACAATAAGGAATCATCTGCTGAAAAATCATCAGAAAATCATTGAAGAGTTTCCAGGTAAAGTGACTGAATCAGTGTGTGACATTTCCTGTTGTTTGGTGACCACTTCATTTAATCATATCAATGTTTGGTTTCATAACAGCCAAGAACTACAACATATGAACAGCATTTTGTTTGTGTTTTAGTTTCACTCTCTTTGATTCCAAATATCTGAATGAAAATATCCACACATCTCACTGTAACCTGTGTGATCTCTCTTTAGCTATGTTTATACACACTGACATTATCAGTGTGAATGTATTACATCCAGTGTTGATATCAATTTATATTATACATATAGTCAATACAGTATAAATACAATCACTCACTGTGACTCAGAAGGGACTGGTTCTCTGTTGAACAATGGAGGTTGAGGCATGGATGTGTCACTCTTCATAGACACACAGCTGGGTACTGGAAATCCTGGTCTCTGTGTCCTGTAGTCAACTGGATCCTCCTCCTCACACTGTCCAGACTGACTCATTCTACAGACAGTGTTCTTCTCCTCTCTGTCCCCACAGTCAGTCCTTTTAGTTTTCTCCATTCTCACAATGTCCTCTGAGACTTACTCAGGTCTGTGGACACAGGGAGTGAAACTGTTTTGGTCCTTTGCGCGCGCACACACACACACACACACACACGCACACACACACACACAGAGAAACAGAGAGAGTCATAAACAGGAGTGTGTTTGGAAACAAAATATACTTCACTCCCATGTTCAGAACTGAACTTCCCAATAAACTCCTCATCTGTCGGGCATAACAGTTACTCCCTATGTGTTACTGACATAGTGTGTGTGCGTGTTTTCAGTTAACAATATATAATTCAATAAAACGGAAAGTAAATTTCAGCTGATCAACCGACCATAAGCGATAATATGTGCATGCAGTTGTAACACTCGAACCCTCAGAGTTAAAGTGAACCAGAGGAGATGTCTTCAATCCTGCATCAGCCAAAAGTGTTTACACTGCAAACTAGGGGGCTATTGCCTCCAATCTACTACTACAGAGGTCTACGGTACAACGAGGAGGCCACACAAGTCAAGGGAGACGAGCACAACAGAGCGCCAATAAAAAAAAAAACCCGAACAAAGAAAACAAACTTACAAGAATAAACAAAAGCAACCCCAGACAGCATTAACTCTCAATAGAAAATAATAATAATAACAATAATAATAATAATAATAATAATAATAATAATAATAATAATAATAATAGCACAGATAAAGACAACAGTGGTCAATTCAATGTACCAGCAGCCAGTTGAACTCTACCATAGAGAGAGGATTTTAGTAATTCATTATATTCTCCTTTATCATAATACAAGTGAGGGATAATGACCTCCGCTTCTCGTCGGGGTCCTGCATCACTCTGTCCAGGTTTATTTGGCGATAATGACCGGCTTGCTGCACATTATTCCGCTTATTACATGGCTATATACTACAGAAATCAATAATTTAACACAATATTGATCTAAAATGATCTCATTGATTTCAAAAAAATGATTTTATTGCTTCCGCTTAAAAAAATAGTTCCATAGCAACGGTCTGTTATACTTAGCAGCGGTCTGTTATACAGAAATAATAGACCGTAGAATGCCGTAATTGGCCAATCAGAATCGAGAGTTCAAAAAGCCGTGTAATAATTCTTATTAAATACTGAAACAATTACGATGCTGATAAAACGAACAAATCCATAACACACCAGTTGAAATAAGAATACAATGCTCTAAATTCATGTACATTAAAATGAATTAAACCATTACCCTGTGCGATGCATACCTCAACGAGGGCAAAGGCGGAGGGGAGAAATCTCCGCGTCCGCTAAAGCAGGAAGTAGTCTTGTTACAGGGAACAAAACCCTGTGCCGGTTAACAGCGTAAGATTTGCCGTGTATTGGTTTGCTCAGGTTTATGCACCCGTCGATTTGTCTTTTGTCTTTAGTTTGGTTTTGGTAGGTTTCCCTCTGCTACTGACTATCAGGTAGGCACATTCTAAGTCTTAGTGCTATATTTTCCGCTTATGTTTTGGTATAGCACAACTGCTTTTGTTTTTTGCTTCATCTGCCAAGCCGTAGCAGTCCCTGCTGTTGCCTATCTTGGATATGTATTTGCCACACTGTGGGTACGTAAGCGCAGGGTACGGTACAGTTATTTTAAAACAAAAGTTTTCTTCTCGTAACTTTCATTATGTCCCGTAGGTAGCATTAGACCTGCGTCCCAGGGATACTAGTGTTGGTGGGTCGCACTCTGATCAAGGTGCTCTTTTGTCTCTATTTAGTCTCTGTTTTGTCTCTGTTTCTTTTCAGTTCCTGTTTTGTCGTTGTCTTCTTTCTTCCCTTGCTTCGCTCGCATGTTGTTCGCGCTGTCAGACGGTCGGTCTTTACTGCGCATTATTTTGCTTACCTTGTACCGTAAATTCTCAAATAAACGCCCGGTCGAATAATAATAAAAAAAAAATATTATAGCCGGGGATGCCACCTGTTTGGACGAATAAAGGCCGGTCCGAGATACAGACCGGCATAGAAAAAAATACAGAGAGGCTTAGGTAGTAAATTCATCATATTTCCGCAGCAGTATTTACATCAATACCACAAAATACCGTAAATAAGCTCCCCGCTTTGTTGCCGTTAGTTTCACTTTCTAGGCTTTTTAGACAGAAACTATACCGATAGTGTTCTAGATCAAATATGGATTGTGGGACTATGTGTGTTAATGGCCCATTATAAGTATTCAGGGACATCACTGCCAAAATTCTCTCCTTCCTATTTCCTATGCTTTTTTAAAATTATTTCTATGAGTTTTTTCATAACAGCACGTGTTAAAGGTACTCGGAGAAAGTCACAGAAGGGAAAAAAATGTCATTTTTTAGATGGTAGGAAAATGTCGGCCGGTGAGGTGGAAACATGAACAAATTTTTACCTTTCAACCTTTCATTATTTCAACCTGTTCTCATTTAACCTCCTTGATTAAAAATAAAACAAACAATTCACAGCATAACACAGCAACTAATCGACGTAAATATAGTAAATGATTACCGATTTCATTTTCTGTTCTTTTCAAAACACTGCATCATTTCTTATTTCTGGAGAAAGATTTCGTCTGTCGAAAATTCTGCGGTTCGAATGCTCATGAAACATGCGCTTTTGTGTGATCAGTGCGCTAAACTTTATTGTGCGTTACACACAAGCTGATGCAGTATACAGATATGTATATTAGCTTAATTAAACAACGTCACGTTGTAGCTTTCACAATAGCACACAAAGCTGAAACAATAGGCGCTGTTTCGTTCACATCATAATAGTGAATTAAATAATGGCCTTAACATAATGGCCTCTAATAACAGCCTGTTTCAAATAAAGACCGGGTTCTGTCTTCACCGGAGGCAAATAAAGGCCCCGGACACTTCCGTAATTTACGGTGTTTATTATTGTCCAGTGTGCGCGGCATTTGCGCAGGCAGTGTGATGTGGCGCAGGGTTGTGTGATGCATGACTTTTGTTTATTGTGTTTAGTTATTTTTTTTACTTTTGTTTTACTATGTTATTCAGTTCTTTTGTATGTGTCTGTGTATATACTACTTGTATTTGTTGATTATTGCTTAATTTGACGTATAGTTTGGTACTAACTGGTGTATATATGTATATTAATGTCGTGTGGTGTGCCTCTTGTCCAACGATTTTCTATTTGACTGAAGCTGCAGCGGAATGTCCCTACCGGGCAGGCTAGTCACTGGTGGTGTCCTGGACTGAAAGAAAAACCCTGTAACAAACAAGTTTGGAAGTTACCAGTCCTCCAGACATTTCAAACCGGAGACAGCAGACAAGTAAAAATATTTAACAGAAATGTCATGACAATAGCACTATATCGTCATGGTTACAGTCTGCTGTAATGACTTTCCCCAACACCATGTTTACTGTGTTGATAAAAAAAAAAACTGTGGTGTATTAAAGAAGGAAAATAACACGTATTGCTTTCTGTATCCAAAGACACAATATGAAAATGTGTTTCACATACAGGTCTGCATCGCTTTACGGCGCAGATACGTTCTGAGAAATGCGTCATTAAGCGATTTCGTGGTTTTGCGCACATCATAGAGAATACTTAAAACTGTGTAGTCAAGAGACGTGGTAAACACGAGATGTGTAGCTGCTGCAAGCGTAACAAGGCATACTGTTTTACTGTAAACTTTTTTTTATAAGTACAGAACACTAAAATAACTATAAAAAGCGCAAAAAAACCCAACGATTTTTCAGCTCCATTACAATCGTGTGGGACGACCATCGTATGCGATCCGTCATTGACTGAGATGTCGTTCTACGGTGCATACCTGTAAATGTGAAAAGCGTGAATTAAAGAATACTGCATTACCTTCTGTCAGGTGACTCTGTAAGTCGTCAGTCAGACCGGTCCAGTTCACCATCAGTCCAGACTGTTTGGAAAGTTCTGGTTCCTTATTTCAGAGCTCACAACACGTTTAAAATCTTAATGACTCTTGTGTTGGTTACTCCTCTGTTTCTGTTAAAAATGTCTCTCTCCAAACATGTCTCAGCCTCCACAGAGAGACACAGCTACACACCCTGAGTTTAAAGAACAGGGATCAGACAAGTTAGTTCCTGATTTATGAAGTACAAAGATCAAACTTCACATTATCAGAACAACAATAAAACCTCATTCCACTTTTTTCTCATTATATTCCAGACGTCAGGTAGAAATGGTATAAAGACACATAAACCAAGGCATGTTTGTGTGTTCACACAGTGACATATTTTCATGTTTTATGAACCATGACTATGACAGAAAGAGAGACTGAGAGAGACCAAAATGTTTTATTCAGTCCACAAATTAAAAAGAAAAATCAATCAAACCATTAAACTATTAATTATAAACCTAACACATACTATAAAGCTAATGACTCATGCACACACACACACACACACACACGCATGCATGTACATTTAACATATAAACATACAAAAAACATATATATTACCAAACCATTACCAAACACAAAGGAGTCATAAAACCCTTGCCAAAAACACAGCGCTCATAAAACCATTACCAAACACATGGGAGTCATAAAACCTTTACCAAACACACAGCGGTCATAAGACCATCACCAAACACACAGGAGTCATAAAACCAGTACCAAACACATGGGAGTCGTAAAACCATTACCAAACACACAGGGGTCATAAAACCATTATCAAACACACAGGGGTCATAAAACCATTACCAAACACACAGGAGTCATGAAACCTTTACCAAACACACAGTGGTCATAAAACCAGTACCAAACACATGGGAGTCATAAAACCAATACCAAACACACAGGGGTCATAAAACCATTACCAAACACACAGGAGTCATAAAACCATTATCAAACACACAGGAGTCATAAAACCATTACCAAACACACAGGGGTCATAAAACCCTTGCCAAAAACACAGCGCTCATAAAACTATGACCAAACACACAGGGGTCATAAAACTATGACCAAACACACGGGGGTCACAAAACCATTACCAAACACACGGGAGTCAATGTAGTGCTCTCTCTCTGAACCTGTTTTTATGAACCAAAATGAAAGCGTTTAAGTGTTTTCTATGTTTCGGACACTGTTACTCCCACAGGGTGAGTGCAACAAAAAACAGGGGGGGGGGGGGGTGGAGTACAGTTTCACTGGTGAATAAATTATAAATAATAAATAAATAATATTATTTATTTAACCAACGCAAGAGAAATCAAACGCGAGCCACCAAGGCTTCTCAAAAGTTCAAAAAAAAAAAAAAAATTGAAAAAAGACACGACAAGACCTCTCCAAAATTAACACCGTCCACCCCGGGCAACCTAAAACAGACAAACAAACAAACAAACAAACAAGCAAAAAAAACCAGAGAGCAAGAGGAGGGGGGTGAGAGGTGGAGGGACAGAGCTTTTAATCTCAGGTACAACTGCACACCGGTGTATGGTATGTATGTACCACCTTACTGCGCTGACTGCCTCCTGCCACACCACCAGTATACCTGCAGGGAAACACACACAAAAGATAAACAAGCTGAGGCTGAGGCTGAGTTGGGAAAACTTCTTTTTTTCTACCTCGGAAATGTTTTCAAAATACACAGCCCCTTCATTAGACTGATGAATTTCTGACATGTTTCCTCACCCTTGTTCATCAGTTTGTCCAGTAAGTTAATAGTGTAGTCACGATCAGTGATGAGTTGTTTCTCTTACACATACTGGAGGACAAAGCCGATATCAGCAGACAAGATCTGAGTTAGTCTTGTCTTCTTTTCACACAGAGTCTGCATGATTCACCATAAAACATCAGTCATCCCTAAAACACAAAACCAGTCATATATCAGATTATCACCTTTTCAGACTGTGTGATCTGAGTCAGACAGGTATTGTCCATGTGATATGTTTGTGTATATGTCTGTCTCTTTCTCACGCACACATGCACTCTCTCTTTCTCTCTCTTTATCTCCCACAGATACAAGCATACTTTCTCTCTCTCCCTCACACACACATGCACTCTCTCTTTCTCCCTCTCTCCCTCACACACACACACACACATACATACAAGCACTTTCATTCTCTCTCTCTTTCCCACACACAAATGCACTTGCTTCCTCTCTCTCTCTGTTTATCTCTCTCTCTCTCACACATACACACACACACCCTCTCTCTCTCTCTCGCTCTCTCTCTCTGACACTCATACACATACACACTCTCTCTCTCTGTCTTTCCCTCACATTGTTTCACCTGACTGATATAACAGGTCACTATGTGATATCTTTAATCACTACACCATTAGGACCTGACTGATATAACAGGTCACTATGTGATATCTTTAATCACTACACCATTAGGACCTGACTGATATAACAGGTCACTATGTGATATCTTTTATCATTACACCATTAGGACCTGATTGATATAATAGGTCACTATTTCACATCATTTATCATTACACCATTAGGACCTACCTGATATAACAGGTCGCAATGTGACATCTTTTATCATTACACCATTAGGACCTGACAGATATAATAGGTCACTTTGTCACATCTTTTATCATTATACCATTAGGACCTGACTGATATAATAGGTCACTATGTGATATCTTTCATCATTAGACCATTAGGACCTGTCTGAAATATCAGGTTACTATGTGATATCTTTTATCATTACACCATTAGGACCTGACAGATATAATAGGTCACTTTGTCACATCTTTTATCATTACACCATTAGGACCTGACTGATATAACAGGTCGCGATGTGATAACTTTTATCATTACACCATTACGTCCTGTCTGATATAATAGGTCACTATGTCACATCATTTATCATTACACCATTAGGACCTGACTGATATAACAGGTCACTATGTCACATCTTTTATCATTACACCATTAGGACCTGACTGATATAATAGGTCAGTATGTGATATCTTTTATCATTACACCATTAGGACCTGACTGATATAATAGGTCACTATGTCACATCTTTTATCATTACACCATTAGGACCTGACTGATATAACAGAACACTATGTGATATCTTTTATCATTCCACCATTAGGACCTGACTGATCTAATAGGTCACTATGTGATATCTTTTATCATTACACCATTAGGACCTGACTGATATAATAGGTCACTTTGTCACATTTTTTATCGTTACACCATTAGGACCTGTGTGAGAGATACAGAGAGAGATAGAGAGAGCAGGAGAGTGCGTGAGTGTTCGTGAGAAATACAGAGACAGCAAGAATGTGTGTGTGTGTGTCAGAGATGGAGAGAGAGAGAAAGAAAAAGAAAGAAAGAAAGAGTTAATGTGTTTGTACGTGTCTGTGAGAAAGACAGAGAGTGAGGGTCTGAGAGAAAGAGAGAGAGAGAGAGAGAGAGAGAGAGAGAGAGAGGGACTGCGTATCTGTGTGTGTTAGAGATAGTGTTTGTGTGAGAGGGAGAGAATGTTTGTGTGTGTGTGTGTGTGAGAGAGAGAGAGAGAGAGAGAGAGAGAGAGAGAGGGAGAGTGTGTGTGAGAGAGAGAGTGTGTGTATGACTGTCAGAGAGAGCGAGATCAAGAGAGAGAGAATGTGCGCGTGTGTGTGTTTGTGAGAGAGAGAGAGAAAAAGAGGGAAGAGGGAGCGTATGAGAGAGAGAGAGAGAGAGTGCATATAAGCGTGTGTGAAAGAAAGAGAGTAAGTCTGCATGTGTGAGAAAGTGTGTGTGTGAGAATGTGTGACAGAAAGAGAGAGAGTGTTTGTGTTTTTGTATGTGTATGTGAGAGAAAGAAAGTGCATGTGTGAGAGGGAATGTGTGAGACAGAGAGAGAGTGTGTATTTGTGTGTGTGTGAGAGTGTGTAACAGAAAGAGAGAGAGAGGGAGAGAGAAAGTGTGTGTGTGTGACAGAGAGAGTGTGTGTGTATGTGTGACAGAGTGTGTGACAGAGAGAGAGAGAGAGAGAGAGAGAGGAGAGAGACTGTGCGTGTTAAAGTGTGTGAGAGAGAGAGAGAGAGCGAATGTGTGTTTGTGTGTGTGAGAGAGAGAGTGTGTGTGTGTTCAGCATTAGAAACACTCTCAATGTTTTTATATATGATGATATTTTATTTGTGTCTTTCTCTCTGACATGTACATGCTTATATTGTGTCTGTAATTAAATAAAAAGAAATAAACAAGAATTTAAAAGTAAATGGACAAGAATTTCTGAAAAAAGACAAAAACAAACAAATCTCTACAAAACTTCGTAAATGAATGAATAATTGTTTATTATTATAGTCACAGATTTCTGATACATAAATAAAACTGATTGTACTTCATACACACGTTTGTGTTTGTGATTGTGTGTGTTCAAGTGGAAGTGTTAATAAATGTAAATGATACATATGAACATCGTGTGTGTGCACCCATGAAAAAGAATGTGTGTGTGTGTGTATTTCAGAGTGTGTGTGTTAATTTATTTATCTGACACAGAGACACTGAGGAGTCATTATAAACATAAAACCCAGCATAGAGGGGTTCAGTGAATGTGCAGTGGAATGTGTGTAAGTGTGTGAGTGTGTGTGTGTCAGAGGAGACGCTGTAGAAGGACACAGTTCCAGATGACCAGTCTAGATACACTCCCACTCTGTGTGTGTGTGAGGGGTGGTGAGGTATGACAGTGTCCTGTTTATTGTGACGGGCAGAGTAACAGTTACCACGGCAACACAGACTCCAGGACTTTTCATTGTCTCCAAACACACAGTCATCACTCTCTCCTTTCCTCCTGATTCCTTTATATGTCACTGATATAACAGCACCATAATCTCCACTCCACTCAGTCTCCCAGTAACAGCGTCCAGTCAGACTCTCTCTACACATGACCTGACGACACTCATCAAATCTCTCTGGATGATCAGGATATGACTGATTCTCTCCCAGCGTCACCCTTCTGTTCCCCTCAGACAGAGAGAGGCGTGTGTTTACTGTGTTTGGGTCCAGTGTGAGATCACAGGCATCTACACAGAAGAAGAGAAATTAGAGGAGTAAACATATCACACACTCTCAACTCTGTGTGTGTGTGTGTTTTATACTGAATGGAGAGTATTATATTATTATATTAGTATTATATTATTAAATATTATATTTATTCCATGTAAATCTCAGTATTATATTATTATTATGTTATGTTATTATAAGGAGTGTGAGTGTGTTATTGTTGATGTGTGTGTTACTGTTGTTTGACCCTTGACCCAGTGTGTTTCCCTCTCGTTACCTGAACCCGTTTCTGACCAGTTTTCTATTTTATTTATTTTGTTCACTCAATTTCTGTCTTTCTTTTGTTCAAGCACAATAAAATGATATAAAAAAATTTTAAAATTAAAATAAAAGTCATAATTAATCTCTTTATTATTTCTCTTTTTTTCATTAAATGGAGAAGATGAGCAATAGTTGTATTTTTTTAGAAATTTAAATAAATGGTCTCTTTTCCATGGGTGAACCAAACTCAGTGTGTGTGTGTGTGTGTGTGTACTCACATTATCATAATCCTGGTTTGATCATGAATTCTCCACCATGGTCCACACTACAAAAACACACAGCAGACAGCGGATGAGTTTCACACATAAACACACACACACACACACACACACACACACACACACACAGAGACTGTACTGACTTAGGTCGACACTGCTGGTTCATCTGTGTGGAGAGACGCTTCACTCCTGAGTCTCCTGGGTGATTGTAGCTCAGATCCAGTTCTCTCAGGTGTGAGGGGTTTGAACTCAGAGCTGAAGCCAGAGAAGAACAACCTTCATCTGTCACTAAACAACCAGACAACCTACAGAGAGAGAGAGAGAGAGAGAGAGAGAAATACACCTACAGACAGAGAATATCAACTCGTCATCTGGTTTGTGAAGTGTGATTCACTGTAAAGGTTCCACTCTGTTTTACCATAAATGTTGACTTTGTTAGACTATCACATTAACTAAACTCACAGACCAGTTACTAACATTAGCTGTAAAGATATTGGGGGGAAATTCATCTACTTTTAGGTTCAGTATGTCTCATACACAACAGTGCTTTATAACCATACTATATATCAACCTGGTCTCATTTAGATGTGAACATAATCATTCTAAAAACTGTATTTAAGTTCCTGACTAACACTGACCTCAGTATCTCCGGTTTACAGTGTGGATTCTTCAGTCCCACACAGAGAAACTTCACTCCTGAATCCTGAAGGTCATTGTTACTCAGGTCCAGTTCTCTCAGGGGACAGTTTACTGACTGTAGAACTGAGGCTATAGATGAACAGGACTGTTCAGTGAGTTTACAGAGAGCAAGTCTGGAGAGAGAGAGAGAGAGAGAGAGAGAGAGACAGAGAGAGAACACAAGCATTCACTCATTTAACAATTAAAAACTGCACTGATAGAATTTGACAAAAAGGTATTAAATGTTGTGAAAAATATGCTTAAATTCCTAAAACACACAGTGTGATATTTTTGGGCACGAGACAAGTGCAAGTTGTAATTAACTGTACACTTTAAACTGGAGAGACGAATGAAAATTTAAACGTAAAATAAGCTTTCCAAAAGCACAACACTTACAAAACTGTCGGTCAAGTTCATATCAAAAGGTCTAGACATGTTCCACACAGAACAAGAGCGAGACAGACACCGTTTATTGGCTAACTCGTTAGCTATATAGACCTAAAGATCAAAAGCACAGTTGGTGAACTTCATAACAAGTATGGTTACTTGTACAAGAAGAAGCTCAAATTTACCACATAAAATTGAAATAATTTTCATCTACCGTTGGAAAATCTATCCTAAATGTTGAGTTATTTGCCGTCAAACTGAAGAGAAACTTTAAACTCTGTGACCGACGCCACTGCACTGAGGTTAACAGCGCGTGTAGATAACGGTATTCAGAGACTAATTACAATATCTTATCGACTCAAACCCGTCTGAATAAATACACTACAACATTTCACTGGCGGTTTTCCACAGATATTTAAAAAGAACACGACACTTACTTTGTACACGAAGGTAAAGAACAAAGACACAGAGACTCCGACATTTCCCAGACACTCGACGCTCGTCGGTCTCTCTCAAATTTGACCTCAGAAAATTCACCCCGCGCGCTCCGGCCGTTAGCAAGTCTCTCGGTTTCCCACTGGCTTTGGTTGCTTAGCAACAACAGTTTAAACTAGCCTAAGAAACCGATTGCAAAGTCCTCTACGAAATTTCATGAAGTCTTCTTATATATTAAGAGACTGATCTTAAATTTCTTGGACAGTTAATGACCCCAGTAATGAATACAGCATAAAGAGCCGAGATCTGACAGCTTCCCTCGCCGGTTCAAACTGACCTGTAGAAAGCCCTACTGTGGTGGATTCATTACCTTGCAAAGCGGCTTCTGCTTGTATGATACAAATACAACCACATACAGTGTGTCATAAATGTTGAAAAACGACAAAATTATTTTTTTTTCTCAGTGACTAGACTTCGAGTGCAAGTCCACAGACAGAAAAAGAGAGAGAGAGAGAGGTTTTTTTTTTTGCATTCCCATAACAAACATTCCTCTGACAGTTATTCCAAATACATAATATATAAATTCCAAATATATAAAAGCAACAAGAAACATACTTTATATACGTTGCAAACGAGACAGGTATCCGAAGGATCCCAGATTTCCGACAGACTCGATGCGCGTCGGTCACTGTGATGCTCATTAAAATTAAATGAATTAACCGTTTTAATTAATCACTGTTTTTATTACAGGCTCGTGACAAGAGGTTACCGCTCTTCACATTTCAGTTAAACTCTCGCTCTACTAATCAAAGCGTCGTAAAGTAGCCACTCAAAACGTCACTCGGCTATTCTAAAACACAGAATATCGCCATCTAGTGGGTCTGGTACGTCACTACATAACTGGATAATTTTATATCACCACATCCCCTTTCCTTTTAGACATGAGAGCAAGTAATTCTGTACAAAAAAAATGAAACTGTGCAAGAGCAAACCCTTGCATACGATTAGAGTGAAATAAGAAATGTCCAAAAGAAAGGAACATAAGTGCATTTTTAAAATGTTAAGTGTCAGTCCAAATATTCATCTCAAATTCCATTTCAGATGGACAATGTCAATGTCCTGTCTCATATTTTTTTTCTCTCTTTTCTTTTACAGATTCAGCCTGTCAGACGGTATAACACTGTGTGTGTGGATCTTCTCAACACAGGTAAGTATGTTTGTTCAGCTGGAGCAACCTCTGACCTGACTGTGTAAGATCTTGGACCTACTTTAGAACAGTGTCTTTCTTATTCCAGGGAGGTATTCCAGAAAGTGAACACTCTGAGTTTGTTAACCCTGAGATGAAGGAAACTCTGGGTTTTCCGTTCCAGAAAGCGAGGTAACTCAAACTCTGGCTCAGTTGCTGTGGTAACCGACTCTGTGAACCTAACCTGCTGGTAGAGGTGTGGAGGATGCTGTCATCACACTGTTACACTCTTTGTATCGGCATTTGGACGAACCCAAAACCCATACCAGGCTCTTGTCTATTGATTTCTCTTCAGCTTTCAGTACCATCCAACCATTCCTGCTCACAGAGAGGCCATTTTAAACTGGATCCTAACCTGACTGGTTGGTTACTGGACTTTTTCACTGATAAGGTCACAGTGCGTGAGAGTTAACGGTGTTCGCTCTACTCATCCACCCGTTCCCCTCAGGGCTGCAGAGAGAGAGAGAGAGGGAAAGAAAGAGAAAGCTTCCTATTTTACACACATTCTGTCTGTACTGTTTACTTGCATACTTAATCAGTCTAACTGAGATCTGTATCTGAGAGAGACCTGGTTTTCAGTGAGATCCAGGCGTGTTTGGAAACAGACGCTGTTGGTTTATCTCTGTTTTCCAGCACAGCAGATTTGAACTCATACAGTAAGACAGTAAAAATGCAGTTTTAATATGAGATTTTCACTTGTGTCACATCACATCATAGAAATGACAGCCCACCAGTATGTGTGGTATTGGGCAAGTGTGTGTGTGTGTGTGTGGTACTTATGGTTGTAACCTTGGTATTGGTTTTTGGAGCTTGTTGCTGGGACAACATAAAGAGGAGATGTCAGTGTAAACTGAGCATCATGAGGTGGAGAAATCAGAATAATCAGTCAGAGACACAGAACAAAACATGAACATTAACAAGAAAGAATCATTAACATAACAGTACACACAGAGGGAAAACAAAGATAATTCACTGGCCAAAAACTAAGTGTATATTTCCAGGACTATAAACCAAAACAATGTGTTTGTCAGTTCTTGCTCTCTCTCAGGTGGGAACCATTTGAACTGAGGGCTGAGACTAAAACCTTAAAAGCCTGTCTATAGTGGGGCAACAGTGGCCAAGACAAGATAAGAGTAATGTTATAGTTACATTTGATTTTATTGATCAAAAAGCATTTTCCAGTTGACACAAAACTGCCCTACAGTGCAGGCAGGGCGAAATCTGTCTCTGAAATAATTTACTAAAATGTTGACTTTTTTAAACTTTTAAACAAAACTAAACTCCACGGCCAGATACTCACATCAGTGGTAACGATACTGGGGAAACTCAACTGTTTTTATTGGTCAACAGTTCTACCCAATGGTATTTTATTAGCCATATGTGAAATGAACCCAGCCTGAAGAGTGAATTTAACCTCATCAGACTATTGCACAGACAGCATCAATTAATACATAAGTCTTTAGAAGTCATGCATTTTAAATTACTGACTAATACTGACCTCACTATCTCTAGTAGAGCTGTAGTCAAGACCACCTTTGTCGAGTACAAGACAAGTCCAAGACCAGGACTAGTCAAGACCAAGTCCAAAGAGGTCCAAGTCCAAGTCAAGACCAAGTCCAAATAAGAGAGACGGAGTCAAGACAGAGACAGAAAAAAAAGAGAATCCTCTTGGAGACCACTGACTCACTTGTTTATCACTGACTCACCTGTTTATAACTGACTCACCTGTTTATCATTTTAGTGTGATGCTGGAGACACTGTATATCTTCTATGTTAAGATGACCATTTTACATTATTATTAATAATGATCAAAAAGCAAGTGCTGTGTACTAACAGTGTAGGATCAAATCAGGCCTGATCATTTACTTTAAGTAAAGCCATTTCACTCGATATCACACTCAACACTCTCCACAGACAAAACAGCATGTAAGCCCCACCCCCAGAAGGGTGTAGGACTGTATTTGTGATGATCAAAAAGCAAGTGCTGTGCTAAGCACACTGTAGGATCAAATGAGCTCATATAGTTTACTGCAAGTAAAAGCATTTTCACTTCAAAGTCACATAAAAGTCCACAGAGTGCATCACTGTCAAGGCAGCCTGTATTCGCTTAAACTGGGAATTCCATCCGGTTACACTGGCCATTGGAATGCTTTTGCCATTTCCAAAGACGGCCTCAAATTCATCTTTGAACATCATGCTGCTATGCAGTAGAGTTGCAAGCTTTGACACTTTGAAGATCGCTTGAGAATGTCACTTTACCTCCTTCAATCCACCACCCACTACTACCTGAAGACTGGGAACAAAACAGGATGGCCGTCGCCAGGAACCATGGGGAACATTTCTTATCCAGCTGTTTACCAACCATGTCCTCCTCACCCTCACTATCATCTGAGTGCTGTGCTTTCACAACTTTAAAAGCTCTTTTCATGTTCGATGCGTTATCCGCGATAATCAAATCTACCTTATCACTTATACTGTATTCTTCCAATATTTCATCAAATGCAGCTGAAATGTTTTCAGCGTTGTGACGATGTCTGGATCTTTTGCAGTCAAGGAGGAAGGACTTCAGAGTGTATTCATTAGATGAAGAGCTACAGACATGAGCCATTACTCCCAGATAGAGTTCAGTGTGTGATCTGACCATATGTCAGCCATTACAGAGGCCAGTTTCTGATCTGCCAGACTGGACTTGATACACTCTTTGACTCTGGTCACTAGTTGAGGTATAAGCTTGTAGGTTATGGTTCACCTGGCGACTGGGACGTACCTTCCATCAGTGGTGTGTCGGGCAAGGACATTTGTTAACCTTGAGTGTTCTTTAGTAATTGAAGTTGCAGTTGTGTAAACTCTCTTCCTCTTTTTCACCCTTCTCTATCTATTTTTATCACCCTCACTCTGCCTCTCTATCCCTATCCCCTAGTTCTCTCTTTATGGCCCAGGCCTCCCTGCATGTAGGACCAATGCATACCAAAGCAGAAACCACTCGCTGTAACACTTAACAGACGCCAGGCTCGATGTTTTAGCACAGCAACCCCCAGACCATTTGGTCAAATGCTGATAACGTTTAGTTGAGAGGGAGACTAGATCACCTCGGGAGGTTAGTTTCCCTGTAAGAATGGAATTCAGACCATGTCAAAGGCCCCATCTGCATCGCTCCATTCGGGTACAAACTATGTAGAACAAAAGAAAAATGAAACTAACCATATGATATTATCAGTTAAATATGCATATCGAGTCATAACTGTTCGTATAGTCATAAATGCGCGGTAAAACTTAAAATTAGCCAGGAGCCAAGTCATGAGAAGTTAATTGTATGACCATCGGTGTAACTGTGCTGTTTTGAATGGCAAAGAAACTATATTTGTACTTGTTCGGAGCATAAAATGCGGTAGATTCGAGCACGTTGTGTAAATTTTACTGTTTCTTTAATAGGGAAAAGTTATGTAAAATTATTTCAACCGAGCTCAAATTAATACTTCCCAAATTCCAAGGAGTGTCTCCTCCTTTCAGGCAGAGAAACCCCCAAAAGGATAGCGGCATCCCCCGCCCGTCTGCAAATCAGATAAAATGCCAGACTCTCTGCTATCCCACAGTTCAGCTCAGTTCAGTTCAGCTGCGCCAAAGTTCAGTTCAGCTGCGCTAAGGTTCAGCTCCAGTTGAGCTCCGGTTGTATCAGCCGTAATGTAAGTCCGTCCGTTCTGTCCTGCTCGTCTCCACGAAGAATCGGCCCAGGCTCACCGCCACGGAAGATCCGCGATGCTAAAAGACTTTCCCCGCACCGACACGAAGTCTCGCTCACGGTCTCCTTCTGCCAACCTCGGTAACTCCGGTCTCTCATACCTGAACGTGGCTGGGCCTTTTCTTCTTCTTCCTCATCCCTTTTCTCTCCCTTCCTCACAACCCCTTTTTGTGTGTAAGTAACTCCACCAGAACATTACTCAGATAGTTCTTCTGGTAAAGCGTGCCTCTTCGTGAGTAATGCCTCATACTCGCGTAGTTGTTCATTCATGCAATTTAGGTAAGGAGGATATTGTTATTGTCTACCGTTAGTTGTTTGTCTTCTTGCTAGTAGATTAGATGCTGTTGTATGTGTGTGTATAGCAGATGTGCCTAAATCCCACCTGATTTCCAATTCATTCAACATTAGATTCATTCTGTACCGTTTGCATTTGATGGTGATGAATTATTTCCTAGTTGCTGAATGTGGTAATCCAGGAACTTAGTTAGCTAGAAGTATTGAATTCGAAGAGTATTATTGTACTTGCTACTTTAATGCTGTTATTTATTATATGTACGGCTAATGAAGAGTTATTCTGAATAATTTCTAGGTTCAGTGTTCAGAGCGTTGAACTATAAATAAAGTTTTTCAGAATATCTGTAATTTCACTGGGTTCAGGTCCCAAAATAAGGTTATGGTTACAGCAAAGTGATATTAGTATTAAGTCTAATATTCACAGTGAACCATTAACCAGATTTTCCTCATACCATTGGCACGACAGGTGTGTAGAAAATGTCGGAAGTGTTGATTTTCCACTATTGATAGGGGCAGGCAGCAGCCAATGATAAGGTCATGGATGAAGATGATATTTTATTTGTGTCTTTCTGTCTGAGATTCGCATGATTATACTGTGTTTGGGTACCACTTTACAATAAGATTACCCTTATAAAGGGTTTGTGAATGGTTTATAATTAGATTATTAGGTGTTGAACACTTTATAGATCATTAATAAGCTGTTATAAGCCATTAGATATAAAGGGGAGCAGTGACCTGTTGCTTGCCAAATAGTGATCCCATATTTATTGTGTACTGTTAAGCCTCCAATCTCACTGGATACTTAGTTTACTCTGTCTTCTCCATCAGCCAGCATTTATACCTGTCACCCCCTCAGATATTTATTAATAAGTTACAGGAATTTAACCACCATCAACATATCTTAATAGTTAAAAAGTTTCATTCTGCATATCAAATTTTCATATCAAATTACCAAATTTAATATGCCATGGCTTTGGTAATATTGTTTACCTTGACATTTTTAACATGCTATCAGCAGCCGTCCTCATTATTATCACAGGGGTTGATATGACGTATGCTATCATATTACAGTGGTATGTTGTGATGTGTGTTGAGGGTAGATGGGTGGAGCTTCCCAGCATGCTTTGGGGTGATGGACTGTTGTTTAACCCCAGATCACTATCGTTCAGTTTCTGTTTCCTGTTGTGGCTAGTAGAAGTGAATGTGTATTGTTCACTATGTAGTCTTTGTGTTGTGTTGTCAGTTCATGTGATAGTTTAATGTAATCTGTGTACCGTAAATGTACACAGTGAATGATGTAATGAACTCTTTTAACTCTCCTAATCTGTTAGCATTATGTTACTTCCTAATTTGTACTTTTGCAAAATAATAGGCACTGTCTTCACTCTAGAGAAAGTTCTGGTTCATTAATAAATGCTGATGTATTTTATATTTTACAATAAGGATTGTTTTTTCCCAGTTATAAATGTTACTAACTCATTAATAAATGCTGATGTGTTTTACACTTTACAATAAGGCTCCTTTTTCCCAGTTATAAATGTTACTAACTCATTAATAAATGCTGATGTATTTTATATTTTACAATAAGGATCCTCTTTCCCAGTTATAAATGTTACTAACTCATTAATAAATGCTGATGTGTTTTACACTTTACAATAAGGCTCCTTTTTCCCAGTTATAAATGTTACTAACTCATTAATAAATGCTGATGTATTTTATACTTTACAATAAGGATCCTTTTTCCCAGTTATAAATGTTACTAACTCATTAATAAATGCTGATGCATTTTATACTTTACAATAAGGATCCTTTTTTTCCAGTTATAAATGTTACTAACTCATTAATAAATGCTGATGTATTTTACACTTTACAATAAGGATCCTTTTTCCCAGTTATAAATGTTACTAACTCATTAATAAATGCTGATGTATTTTACATTTTACAATAAGGCTCCTTTTTCCCAGTTATAAATGTTACTAACTCATTAATAAATGCTGATGTATTTTATACTTTACAATAAGGATCCTTTTTCCCAGTTATAAATGTTACTAACTCATTAATAAATGCTGATGTATTTTATACTTTACAATAAGGATCCTTTTTTCCAGTTATAAATGTTACTAACTCATTAATAAATGCTGATGTATTTTACACTTTACAATAAGGATCCTTTTTCCCAGTTATAAATGTTACTAACTCATTAATAAATGCTGATGTATTTTATATTTTACAATAAGGATCCTTTTCCCAGTTATAAATGTTACTAACTCATTAATAAATGCTGATGTGTTTTACACTTTATAATAAGTCCCCTTTTGGCAGTTATACATGTTAATAACTAATAAATAAATAAATTATCTGAGAGAGAGAGAGAGTGTGTGTGTCTGTGTGTGAAAGAGCAAGAGAGAGTGTGTCTGTGTGAGAGAGAGGGGGGGAGAGAGAAGGAGAGTGTGTGTGTGTGTGTGTGTGTGTGAGAGAGAGAGAGATAGAGAGAGAAAAAGAGCGTGTGTCTCAGAGTGAGAGTGTGTTTGTGTGTGTGTGTGTGTGTGTCTGTGAGAGAAAAAGATAGAGAGAGAGATTGTGTGTGTGTGTGCGTGAGAGAGAGAGATGTAAAGAGAGAGTGTGTGTGTCTGTGTGTGAGAGAGAAAGAGACAGAGAGAAAGAGAGAGAGAGTGTTTGTGTGTGCGTGTGAGAGAGAGAGAGAGAAAGAGTGAGAGTGTGTGTGTGTGTGTGTGAGAGAGTGGGGGAGAGAGAGAGTGTGTGTGTGTGTGTGAGAGAGTGAGTGTGTGTGTGTGTGTGTGTGTGTGAGAGAGAGAGAGAGAGAGTGTGTGTGTGTGTGTGTGTGTGTTCAGCATCAGAAATACTTTCAATGTTTTTATATGTAATGATATTTTATTTGTCTTTCTCTCTGACATGTGCATTAGTTTGTAGCAAAATAAAAACAAATAAACAAGAATTTAAAAGTAAATGGACAAGAATTTCGGAAAAAGACAAAAACAAACAAATCTCTACAAAACTTTGTAAATTAATGAATAATTGTTTATTATTACAGTCACACATTTCTGAAAGAATGTGTGTGTATGTATTTCAGAGTGTGTGTGTTTGTTTTTTTATCTGACACAGAGACACTGAGCCTAAAACCCAAAACCCTGCATAGAGGGGTTCAGTGAATGTGCAGTAGAATGTGTGTAAGTGTGTGAGTGTGTGTGTGTCAGAGGAGACGCTGTAGAAGGACACAGTTCCAGACGACCAGTCCAGATACACTCCCACTCTGTGTGTGTGTGAGGGGTGGTGAGGTATGACAGTTTCCTGATTATTGTGACGGGCAGAGTATCTGTTACCACGGCAACACAGACTCCAGGACTTTTCATTGTTTCCAAACCCACAGTCATAACTCCCTCCTTTCCTCCTGATTCCTTTATATGTCACTGATATATCAACACCTCCACTCCACTCAGTCTCCCAGTAACAGCGTCCAGTCAGACTCTCTCTACACATGACCTGAGGCCAGTAATCAAATCTCTCTGGATGATCAGGATACGACTGATTCTTTTCCACATGTGTCACCTTTCTGTTCCTCTCAGACAGAGAGAGTTTTGTGTTTACTGTGTTTGGGTCCAGTGTGAGATCACAGGCATCTACAGAGAAGAAGAGAAATTAGAGGAGAAAACACATCACACACTCTCAACTCTGTGTGTGTGTGTGTGTGTGTGTGTACTTACACTCTGTTAGTTCTTGTCGTTTTCTAATCCAATGAACACTGAAACACAGAAAACACAGAACAGATAATGAATGAGACACACACGCACACACAAGTTCTCTTTCTCTCTCTCACACACATACACACACAAGTTCTCTCTCTCTCACACACACATATACACAAACAAGTTCTCTTTCTTTCTCTCAAACACACACACACACACACACACACACACCAAAACACACACACGTTTGTATACATATCTAAGTGAGGAATTCCCACTGAGTCCCAGTTTCCTGTAACTAAAGAATAGTAACCTATCCCTAACCCTCACCCTGACCCTAACCTTAACTCTAACCAAAGACATGTTTTGACACTGTCTGGTTTACCAATAACAACAATAACAACAACGTTAGAAACAACATTAAAACAAGTAATCCTTTAGAAACAACTTTAAAACAAGTAGGACTTTAGAAACAACATTAACACAAGTAGTGCTTTAGAAACAACATTAACACAAGTAGGACTTTAGAAACAACATTAAAACAAGTAGTACTTTAGAAATAACATTAACACAAGTAGTGCTTTAGAAACAACATTAAAACAAGTAGTACTTTAGAAACAACATTAACACAAGTAGTCCTTTAGAAACAACATTAAAACAAGTAGTCCTTTAGAAACAACATTAACACAAGTAGTCCTTTAGAAACAACAGCAAAACAAGTAGTCCTTTAGAAAAACATATTGTTCACTTAGTGGGGAACAGCATTTTGTGTCCCACACCCATTTACAGACAAACATCATGAGTGAGTCAGTCAGGTCACGACCCCCAATGAACTAGCTTTGTCTCACAACCACACAAACACAAACACACACGCACACAGAACACACTCTTTCTCAGATATATACACAAATGCAAATAAACTACCCCCTCCTTGAATGAAAAATATGTCTCTCTCTCTCTCTCTCACACACAAACACAGTCACACACAGCCAAATACACACCCCACTCTCTCCTACAGACACACATGAATACAGAGATAATCACTCTTTCACACACACTTAATCTCTTTCTCATAAAGATATGTACAATAAAACACACCCTCACATTCTCATCTGTACACACACATATATGTTCCCTCTCTTTTACACACATAAAAATTCTCTCTCTCTCTCTCTGACACACACACACACATACAGTCCTGTTCTACATACTTGAGTGTGTCCAGTCGACAGTGTGGATCCTTCTTTCTGTCAGAGAGCAGCTTTATTCCTGAGACTCCTGGGTGATTGTAGCTCAGATCCAGTTCTCTCAGGTGTGAGGGGTTTGAACTCAGAGCTGAAGCCAGAGAAGAACAACCTTCCTCTGTCACTAAACAACCAGACAACCTACAGAGAGAGAGAGAGAGAGAGAGTGTGTGTGTGTGTGTAGGAGGTAGAGAGAGAGAGAGTGAGAGAGAGAGTGAGAGAGACACACAGTGTGAGTGGTAAGATACAGTTGTAATGAGATGGAGAGTGTGTATGAGTGGTAAGATACAGTTGTAATGAGATGGAGAGTGTGTGTGAGTGTTTCAGTGTAATCCCTGATGCCCTGAGAGTGGTGATACTGATAAACTGCTGATTTAAACACAAGACACAGCACAGGAAACAAACTCATCTTTATGGCTGTGACTGATAACCACCCACCATCTGACCACAAGATAAGGACAGAGACAACATCACTGAGAGAGAGAGATTTTAGAGTTTGGGATGTGAACCTAAAGGTTTTAAACATATGAAACAGCTCCTGATCTGGGCTGTGTAGTTATTAGAGCAGCAAAGAGGACATCTGACCTGTTTCAATCTTTTTGTCCTTTCACCAGGAAGAATGAGATGTGATTAACTGTGTGGGTAAAGTTCTCACTTTTTATGGACTATAGTTTCTGTGTTTTCCCTTCTAGTCACCGTTTAAACACATAAAGTAATAATGACATTTACCATAACTCACACTGACAATACTTTGTTCTTTATAGAAGGGCTGCTGATTGGAAACACACACACACACACACACACACACACAAACACAGGTATCATGGACTGACTGACTGATTTGCAGCTTTCTTGTCTCTCCAGTCCTATTATGCAGTATGAAAACTCAATAGAATAAATCAATGTTCAGACTGAAGACTACACTTATTACTGCCTGTGTAATTGTGTTACTCTTACAAATACATGGTACAAAAGACTATCCGTAACTACAGAGAGTCAAAATCATTTTGTGTCTTTTTTTAAATGGCTGATGACATCATAGAAACACAAACACTGCATGTGAGAAATAAACGTTCCAGGATGGTTCTGAAAAAAGTCAGTCTGGATCCCTGCTTAAAACACCAATTCAGACAGAACATATTATCAATATTGTATTTCCAATGACTGACTAATACTGACCTCAGTACCTCCAGTTTACAGTGTGGATTCTTCAGTCCCACACAGAGAAACTTCACTCCTGAATCCTGGAGGTTATTGTTACTCAGGTCCAGTTCTCTCAGGGGACAGTTTACTGACTGTAGAACTGAGGCTATAGATGAACAGGACTGTTCAGTGAGTTTACAACCAGCAAGTCTGGAGAGAGAGAGAGAGAGAGAGAGAGAGAGATGACACAGGTATAATTATATATTCACAGTCATATTCACATATCCATATATATTCAACTAGGTGACAGCAGTTAACCAAACTGACATAATAATAACACGACTAGCTGACTAACACCATCTGTTAACGATCAAATTGATCTGTAAGTGAAGAATAAGGCAAATGACTAGAGATCAACATTCGTTCCCAACAAAATAACCTGTCCCCTCACTTTCTCTCTCTATATACTGTCTTCCACCATATACCGCTAAACCCCTGAATTACACTACCAAGTTTCCACTGCTTTCTCAAAGGCCTACTTCCCTACTTTACCAACAAGTTCAGTTGTCCATTCATTTAAAAACCTTTACTGAGTTAATGACCAATATGAACACAGCAAACTACAGAATCTGCTGGAGAAAAGTAGATTTCAGTCAGAGATTTCTCCAGAGAGAATCCACTCACATGCTACAGCTAACGTGTCAGATGCCAGTTACACAACCGTTTTAACACACATCTGAAGGGATAAGGTGACTAATATAAAAATGGATTTTATGTTGCTTGAGGGAACACGACTTACTTTGAATGTTAATGGACAGTGAATCAGATGCTGCTGTCATTTCTAACAAACTGGATTCTTTCTCGTTCTCCAGTTTTTACCTCAGAGAACTCGCTTGGTCTTTTATGTTTCTGTTCCTGCAGTTCGCGGGCTTGAAAAATGAGTGTCTCGCTTTTCTGTCAGGTTTGGAATAATAATCTCCTCACACGCTACAGCTAACGTGTCACAAACTAAATAGAAAATCGTTTGAGCTCAAATACAGACGGACAGTCGAAATATTTGTCTGATTATCTCTTCATTCAAATACACAGAAAGAATACGTACATTGTGTGCAAGGACAGAGAAAGTGGACAGTACTGCTGGAACTTCAACCTTTTCAATACATGCCGGTTACATACTCTGTCAGATCTGAAAAGAAAACCCCTGCACATGCTATAGCTAACATGTGTCTCAGACAAATTAGAAAACCGTTTAAACACAAATCTAAACGGATAATTTAAATATTTCGCCGATTACTAATGCATCAGATTTCACAAAACACATATCCATGAAACAAGCCAGACTCAAGTGAAAATTCTGTAGCCAATATATCTGCTACTGGGTTGAATAGCATTTAAAGCAGATGAGAAGTCTGCAGATAAAACTTGGCACGAGTCTTTGGTTTCTCAAGGTGAGTGTGCAATAAGTGCAATAGAGTCAGAATTGCATCTTCCATCCCCTAGAGCAGGGGTGGGCAAATCCAGTCCTGAAGGGCCGGTGTCCTGCCAGGTTTTGTTTTCACCTCTTAGCTATCTGTTGATTTTCAGTTTGAAAACAGGTGTGCATGCTCTTCAGCCAATCAGAGACTGTATTTAGTTGGTTGACAAGAAAAACAGCAGGACCATGGCCCTCCAGGACCGGATTTGCCCACCCCTGCCCTAGAGGCTTGGTAAGCAAACTGCAGAGGGTCCATGAGGTGCTGTGTTTCTGATACAATGTACCTCTTCACTAGATTTCTTCTGAATGATAAATTTCTTTAATTTGTTGGACACCCAAGGCTTATCATTAGGGTAGATTTTATAGTTCTTAGTAGGTATCACAGAGTCTACACAGAAACTGATGTAATCAGACACTGCTACAACCTGATCATTAATATCAGGGCTATTAAAGACCTCCGATAATGTGCAGTTAAAACATCCCTGTAGAGCCATTATGCTGTCATTGTTCCATACTTTGACAGGCCTTTTTTGAGGCTTCTTCCTCTCTAGTAGCCTCTGATAGACAGGGCGGATATAGACCACACTGTGGTCAGACGCCCCTAGTGGTGGGAACAGGGATGCAGTGTAGGCGTCTTTGACAGATCCGTAACACATGTCTAAGGCACTTTTTAAACAAACAGTTATTAAAATCTCCAAGGATTTAAACTTGGGTGCATCAGGTGAAAGTGACTCGAGTTTCTGTGAGATATTAAATATCATCTCTAATGCCTTATTAAAATTTGCCTTTGGGTGTATAATATATCACAGTGAGTAAAATTTTGAGGACACTCCCTGGGTAGATAGAAAGGTCATAGAGAGAGACACACAGCAGCTGGATGTCAGGATTACACAGGTGCTCTCTCACCACAACTGCCCGACTAGACTCGTCCCTGATGAGGAAACAAACGTCGCCTCCGTGAGCCTTCCCGGTGATATTGGGGTCTCGGAGAAACCTGAAGGCTCCACCTCACTGGACACAATGTTACTATCCAGCCAAGTCTCAGTTATTGCCAAGACACAGACGCTCTGATACTCGTGCAGGTAGTGGGTATTGACTGAAAACTCGTCTGTCTTTGCTCTTAGGGACTGTGTGTTGATGAGCAGGATAGAAGGCAGAGGGAGTTTGTTTTTCAACCTTCTCAGTCGGTGACGAATACCGCCCTTACATCCATGTTTTCGCTTCGTCTGTGTGTAGTACCTCTCTTAGGATTTGTTCTAAGACACTGCGGTATCGAGTCTACAACAGCTGAATAGTCCGGAGATATGTGATTGCGAAACGACAGTAGAATTCTCTGCTCTATTGGATCTCACAGGCTGTGTCACCAGTAACATAACTGTGGCTGCGTCCTTGGATAAAACATATGTTGAAAGTCACCGTAAACAATCCAATCACGCACCATAACGCAAAACCTATAGCTGAAACTTCAGTACAGGCAAGGTGTGAAGTAAGGAGCATAAACAACGTGATAAAAACATACAAATGCCAAGTGTGAAACACAGCAAGGCAGCCACAGTGTACAGTTGATTACAACTTGCGCTCATCCCATGTCCAAAAATATCATACTGTGTGTTTGAGCAATTTAAGCAAATTTTTCTCTAGCTGAATTAATTCACCTAAAATGATCAGTTTTCATTCCTTTTCTTGTGTGTCCTTTGCTGCTGTGTGGATTAAAATGATCTCTTGTTATGCTGATTTATATGCTGAAATCTTGCTGTGCTGTGTCCCAGAGTGAGACAGAAAACATCACAGGATGGAACTGTACTCCACAACTAGTTTACATTTTACTTGTTCATATTTAACTCACAAGTCTCATCACCCAAAAGTCAGTCACGACCATCTGACACCACAACAAACATAAGGTGATCTTCTCTCTCCTTTACTTTAACTCTGAGTCTGTATGTGCCCTTAGTTTCCATGTGTTGTCCACTGTAGGCCTTGAGCTATATGGCCTTCCCGTGAATGTGAGTCTTTATTTTCACTGCTTTGATATCACTCTCACTAATCAAACTGCCCTTTGTCCCAGAGTCCAGCTTGAGTAGAATTAAAGTAAGTAACACACACAGCAAAACACTAAGTCTAGGTCAATCTGAATAAAACAAACCTATTCACACTAGTAAATGTCTACTGTGTGAGAAGGTAAGAAATATCAGAAACCTGCCATTGTTGATGATGCTGTTTGTTCCCTCTGGAGAATGACTCTGCTCCTGACTGTTGGTCTTACTATTGTCATCAGACCCAGCTTTGATCTTTTTCATAAAGTCAGATAATGAGATTTGAGATCGTGTTCACTTCATTACTGATTCATACACTACTGCAGTGTTAACTATAGGGATCAGTGACTGTGTAGAGCTCAGAGGAAAAAGAACAAAAGCAGAAAACCCATCACACTACATATACGCCTGACAAAATCACGTCTAGGGCTGTACTTTGGTGACATTCTATCATGACATTATTAAAAATGTTCATCCAGAGAAATAGCTGTTTTATTGAAATTTTGATGTTATAACCATTCTTCATATTCAACTATTGAAATATCATGTTTGTAGCTGTTCCATAAACACAGCATTTCCCAGGAGGCATCCATAATATAGACAATACTATATAGACAATACTTATTCACCCAGTGTTAAAAACATCACTGCTGATGAGTAGATAAATAACAGTGTATAACAGTGAATAACAGTGCATAACAGTGATTTCATTGGCCCAGTAGACTGATAACACAGACATGTCATGATTTTATCTTCAGTTTCATGTTGTGGATGAAGAGTGAAACAATGGAAATAGTGACTTTAATGGTCAGTACAACCTGTTGTGTAAAGGGAACAAACATTTCACTCACCCATATTTCACTCTCAATCAACCCAAAAACCTGATAAACTCCCATAAACTACTAAACATCAAACACAGAGTATACCTGTCTTAAATGTTAATGTAATTCATTCAGACAAGGAAAAAAAGACACAAACAGAATTCAAGGGAACAGCCTTTTTCCCCAGTCCTTTCACTGAGAACATGCTCTCACACACCCAGCATCCAACAAGAGAGAGACAGAGAGAGACAGAGAGAGAGAATATTCAGACACTGCTGTTAATGTCTTTGTGACCTTTCTAAATCAGCTTTTTCTAGACATTGCAGAGGTTCTGAAAATTATGGAAATTACTGGAGAAAATGGCTGAAGTCAATTCTGAACTGTTTTTTCTTTCATTTTGTTCTTGCAGCCACCCTCATTCATCAAATACTGTAATTCATTACTTTATATGCACTGTGACAAAATGCTGTAAGAAAACAGTCAAATTCTGACAGTAACATACTGTTTCCCATTAAAACTGTACTGTACTGGAGAAAACAATGTATTCTGGGTAATATATATGGGCAGCTTGCCATTTCCCATAAAATACTGCAATATACTGTGAATAGTGTTGCAGTATACTGTGAATAGTCCTGGGGGTGATGTTAGAATCAACTGCAGAGAGGCCCTGTGAATACAGAACTCTGTATTTCTAGAGGAGACACTGAACACAAAGTCATGAAACCAACTCTGGGCTTTCTTTTTAATTATCCATCTGAATCCTTCACTTTTTGAGCAAATCATAGGGTGAGTTGAAATACATTTGATCTATCTGCCGATGTTTGCTTAATATTGTCACCTTTGTTATGACAGTCAGAGTTTGTTTGTGTTCAGTAACGTAACTAAGCTATACTCAAAAAACCCAACAAAGGCATGTGTTTTATTACCAAAATAGAAATATGTTTCAGTGTTTATGTGTTTATATTTGTTATAAGATTCATTCTTGTTTTCTTCAATGTAAAGCAAGAAAAATTCTAATGAAAATAGATCAAGATATAATGATTCAGGGAGGATGAGTTACTTTGTATCAATGACTCATGTATTGCTAGCTACTGCACATGCTCCATACTTCCTGGGTAGATGGGCGGAGCTTCCCAGCATGCCTTGGGGCAATGGACTGTTTATTAGCCCCAGTTCATTATTGTTCAGTTTGTGCTTCCCTTGTTGTGAATAGCAGAAGTGTAAGTGTATTGTTTATCATTTAGTCTTTGTGTTGTGTTAATTGTCACTTGTGGTAGTTGTAACGGTAACTATGCACCGTAAATGTAATTGTCTTTGTAAAAGACTTAGTGCCCTGTTACTGGCATAGCCAAATAATTATGATGTTTTCTGTAAATTATTATGAAGTCTAAAGACTAGTAACTAACCCAGCAAATGTAATTGAGGGTAAACAATGAACTGCTTGCAATGGTAAGATTTTAGTAGTCTTAATCTTGTAACAGAACAAAGTCATAGAGCTCTTTGGTGAGGAGATATGCTACTGATCTGTGTCAAGTACTAGGCCATGTACTTAGAGCATCCCCCTGATGTTTTCCTGTTCCTACACAATGAAAATATACCAGTTTCACCTGATTCTCACTCACTCATTATTTAAGCCACTTATCCTAATTAGGGTCGCGGGAGGCGCTGGAGCCTATCCCAGCATTCACAGGGTGAAAGGCGGGGAAAGACCCTGGACAGGTCACCAGTCCATCACAGTCACCTGATTCTTTTAGGTGGAGATCTGTGCTCTGGTTAAACTGTGTTCATTTAACAGATTATTGTTTGAGTGTAACTGGCAGCACTCTCATGTCGTCCTCTTCACTTGTCATGATGTGACTGGAGAGAACAGCAGTAACATGAACTTTTTTATTATTATTTAGTAGGTAAAGCTGATTTCAGTGATACTCACAGTGGCAAGATGCTTAATCTCCCCTAGTTTATTAAACAGTTGATGAATGACTGCATAACTGACATGTTCTGTTGTGGAAACCTGAAATTTTCAACTGTTATGGAAAAACCTGTATGTTTGTATCAACAAATTAAGTGTTTCAGTTGGTGCTGCCTTTTTTAAATAAATGCTGGGTTACATAACTGATCTTATAATTTCTAAGACTCTTTCTAAGATCAGACTACATGACATTTTTGTCTTTCACGATGGTCACTATGTCAGATTGGGCGATCATCGTGCTATAAATTCTTGCCGTCTCTTGGCCGGGAGACTGACAACACTACGAGTATGACCCTGATCAGTCATCATATGCTGCCTCTCAAGACCTTGAACAAATTCATTAGTCGTCGGGGAGGACGACTGTCATTCGTCCTATTGGTCAACGTCTAGGTAGGAGATGTCAGAAAATGCAAAAGAACTCTGACATGCCAGACTTTTCATGTCGTGTGTTGTGTTTCGGCGCTGGGCGTCCCAGACACACTACAAGGGGTAAAGATGACCGTTAATCATTCCCAATGCTCATATTTGGGCCCGACAGTGGAAGTTCATCCGCGACGACAAAATTGTGTCAAAATCGAGTTGAATTGGTGTAGTCTGAATCCTGTATAAATCATTCAGAGTGTATATGTTGTACAGAATATCACATTACAGTTGCTAATCAAGGTTACAGTAAAGGCAGTGCTTCATTCTTAGTAACTGGCTGTCATCAATACTGCCAGTAATATGCTCTATTTACAAAAATGACTACATCATACTGTATTTGGGACTACAGTGAAATTCAATTGCTAATGTAAAAAAACAATATTGTACTGGCTGCCCTGCTACCACTACTATACTGTAAATGCAGTAAAATACAACACTAAACCATGTTTCACTACGCGGTATTATAACAGTAAAAAACTGTAAATTAAGTTTACAGTAAACAAACTGTAGAAAAAACGGTAATGTGCTAGCAACCCTGCTGACAGTACTTTACTGTTAATCTACATGACAATCTTTTACAGTGTATGACAACCAGTGCCCACTCTTACAGTCCAGTAATGCTTTTCTGCCAGTCAGTACACTGGGGGAAAACAAAGAGGAATGTCATCCACTCTCTTTATATCTGGAAGGTCTTTCCTTGTCAGGTTTAAATAAAACAAAACAAAACAAAACAAACAAATAAAGAAATGAATAAATAAAACAGATTAAACCACTAACCCAAGTTTAGTCAGTCTGCAGTGTGAATCCTCCAGAAGAGGACAGAACTTCTTCACTTCTGTGTCTCCTGGCTTCCTCTCACTCAGATCCAGCTCTGTCAGGAGTAAGGGGTTTATTTCTAGAACTTCAGTCAGATAAACACAGGCTTTTTCTGCAGCATCACTCTTCAACAACCTACAGAGAGAGGAAGAGTGTGTTTATGTTAATCATCATTCAGTAACTGTCTGCTGCTACAATTGTCCTAAATATCTGAGAAAGAAATAAGGCAAGATCCAGCTCTGAGTAGGTTAAAGGGTTTCTGCCTAAATATGAAGTCAGAAAATCACAAGCTTTATCTGCAGCATCAGTTTCCAACAACCTGTAGAGAGAGGAGCATTAATTATTGTTTAAAAACAATATTCACATATGCACACACATATATATGTCACTACTGCTCCTACCCCCCCTTTAGAGTCTGGGGCTGTTCCCAGTTTAGTTTACAAAGAGCATGATTAACTGTACACAGGAATAACAGAAGTTAAAATGATTCACTCTAACCATGTCAGTCTGGTGTGGAAATCAGCCTTCTACAGCTCTATTACGGCTATATGCTCTTTTGTGAGATTTTCTCACCTCAGTGTCTTCAGTTTACACTCCGTATTATTAAGTAAATGTAGTAAATCAGTGACCAGCTTCACTCCTGAGTCTCCAGGGTTGTTCCCTCTCAGATCCAGCTCTATCAGGTGTGAGGGCTTTGATTTAAGAGCTGAGACCAGAGCTGTATATCCTTCACCTGTTATACCACAGTCAGAAAGTCTAGAGAAAACAGAGGACTTTTTCACTCATGCTGCAAAAAAACATATCATTGAAAAAATCAACAATTGGACATGTTCATTTTCTGAGACTGGCCTCACTGTGCCTTAGGAGGGAGTTTAAAGGCAACATTTATATTCCACCATGTCTTTCTCATATGAGGTATTACTGTCATAGACATATCACAGATTTTAATGGATACACTACATCTATACAAAGTCGTCATAGAAATGTAAAGTTTTGTTCACCATCATATTACTTACAGCAGTTTCTGTAGTTTACAGTGTGGATTTTTCAGTAGGGTGGAGATGCGTTTCACTCCTGAGTCTCCTAGTTTATTCCCACTCAGATTCAGCTCTGTCAGGTGTGAGGGGTTTGATGTCAGAGCTGAAGTCAGAGCGACACAGCCTTCTTCTGTCACACTGTTGTTTTCAAGCCTTTAGGGGGAGAGCAGGAAACTGTGTAAAGTGCTTACTCTTATCTTGGTCACAAACATTAATCATGAGAGAGACAGATTTACTCTAGCTCCACTTAGATCTAGCACTGAAAGTCCTTAATCTTAGCCCTCTTCTTTTATACTAGTTACACTGACTACAGACAAATGGGGAGAGAGTGAGAATAATTCCAATGCATAACATAAATAGGCCATTTCAGGCTTGTTTTTAATGCTGTATTGATAAAAGTACAGCAGCACTGCAGCACAACACAACTGACTCTCTGATCACACAGCAGAACTGGAAAGCATGTACTGTAAAACAGGGCTGAACGATTTGGGGAAAATTTTCTGACAGATATTGCGATTTTGATTTGATCTGCCATCTAATTTTTTAAGCCAAGTCTCATTTCTGTATACACTGTGTAATAGATTTAAAACATGTGATGGAGCATTAGCGCATGAGACACAATCAAAACATTAATTGCTCTATATTCTAATGCAAAAATGATAACTTAAAGATATGGAATTGCTTCAAAAATGTGTTTATTTAACTGGCATAGAACACAGAACAATGGAACATGTAAGGGATAATGTTTAGTCCGCCAGGCATTATCGAAAAATAAATCCTGACATGACAAACATGACCCCGCTAATTATACGGTTATTTACCTAAATGATAAAAGAACCTTCACATAATGTTTCATTTTAATGATTTTATTGCTGTTTCGTGGCATCCGCTGAGAAAATCGTCTAGCAAACAGAGCCTTTAAGTTGCAAGTGTTGCATAGCAACGTTTTATGCTACCTGTAGACTCGTCAACTTGTTGCAGGCGGGTGTTTTAATTTCGTTACGAGAAGTGAACAGACCACTTGCAGAATGATATAAAGATGTGAATCATAAGCACAAAACCTGTTGCCCCGTAGGCGCCCACTCATTTTTTTCAGCTGTCATTATCAAGAAACATTGGACCTCCCAACGGTGGGATGGCCCATTCAATTCAGTGGAACTTTCTGCAGCATTCAGAGGAACCGTAGGTCAGACCTGCTCCATAACATCTAAATCCTAAATCACAGCCTTTGAGAGTTGCTAATTGCATTCTTTCAAATCCATTCATTGTTCAGCCCTACCATTAAATATATAACTCTTTGTTTGGGATTTCTTGTCTTATCTTTTGACTCCAAAACTCTGTTTAGTGCATCTCACTACATCGCACACTCGTTGTCAGTTTACTTACAGCAGTCTCTGTAGTTTACAGTGTGGATTCCCCAGTAGAGCAGAGATGTGTTTCACTCCTGAGTCTCCTACTTTATTCCCACTCAGATTTAGCTCTGTCAGGTGTGAGGGGTTTGATGTCAGAGCTGAAGTCAGAGCAGCACAGCCTTCTTCTGTTATACTGCTGTCATTAAGCCTGTAGTGAGAGAGAGTGTTGGGGTGGGGTGGGGTGGATGGCAACCATTACTGATTCCATAAGTAAAATCATGACATGGCAGATAATGTATCACTTAAGAATATTCTGAATGTTTGGCTCTCCATGGTGAGACAGCTATTGGTAAACGTTCCTCTGCTAAAGAAATTGGAAAGTAAATATTGGTAATTATACTGGTGACTGTTGAAAATGCTGTAATTTTCTTTTCCTTCTGCAGTAAACTGTTTAGCTTTACTGTAGCACTGCACTGAAACATTACATAGATAAAAAAATCTCATCAATATCAATTACTCTACTATTCTAATGTTTGGTGGGTGTTCCCCCTATTTATGTAAATGAAAACCAGTGTCCACTCTTACAGTCCAGTAATGCTTTTCTGCCAGTCAGTACACTGGGGGAAAACACAGAGGAATGTCATCCACTCTCTTTATATCTGGAAGATTTTTCATTGTCAGGTTTAAATGAAATAAAAAAAAAAGAAAACAAAACAAACAAATAAATAAATGAAAAAATAAGACAAATTAAACCACTAACCCAAGTTTAGTCAGTCTGCAGTGTGAATCCTCCAGAAGAGGACAGAACTTCTTCACTTCTGTGTCTCCTGGCTTCCTCTCACTCAGATCCAGCTCTGTCAGGAGTAAGGGGTTTATTTCTAGAACTTCAGTCAGATAAACACAGGCTTTTTCTGCAGCATCACTCTTCAACAACCTACAGAGAGAGGAAGAGTGTATTTATGTTAATCATCATTCAATAACTGTCTGCTGCTACAATTGTCCTAAATATCTGAGAAAGAAATAAGGCAAGATCCAGCTCTGAGTAGGTTAAAGGGTTTCTGCCCAAATATCAACTCAGAAAATCACAAGCTTTATCTGCAGCACCACTTTCCAACAACCTGTAGAGAGAGGAGCATGAATCGTTGTTTTAAAAATATTCACACATATGCACACACATATATATGTCACTGCTGCTCCTACCCCCCCTTTAGAGTCTGGGGCTGTTCCCAGTTTAGTTTACAAAGAGCATGATTAACTGTACACAGGAATAACAGAAGTTAAAATGATTCACTCTAACCATGTCAGTCTGGTGTGGAAATCAGCCTTCTACAGCTCTATCACAACTATATGCTCTTTTGTGAAACTTTCTCACCTCAGTGTCTTCAGTTTACACTCCATATTATTAAGTAAATGTAGTAAATCAGTGACCAGCTTCACTCCTGAGTCTCCAGGGTTGTTCCCTCTCAGATCCAGCTCTATCAGGTGTGAGGGCTTTGATTTAAGAGCTGAGACCAGAGCTGTATATCCTTCCCCTGTTATACCACAGTCAGAAAGTCTAGAGAAAACAGAGGACTTTTTCACTCATGCTGCAAAAAACATATCATTGAAAAAATCAACAGCTGGATGCCTAATTTACATATCTAAATGTATGATTTAAAGGTAGAGTTGGGTTGGCTAGGAGTATTAAATGCCACTGATTCTCATCAGTATTTAGCCAGTGTTTGACTCACATACAGTTGGGCTCTTATTTTTGTTCTGACCCCAGCTTCCCATTCAACTCTCTCAACAATGTCCAACACATATTTGAAACTACTGCTCCTAGCCAGAGTTCAATTACAAACTTTCGCGAGCAAGCACGTCAACTTTGGTAACTGAACCAAACATGCTAACCAATTTATGCTAACCCCACTCTTGGTAATGTTTTGGGCAGCTGTGGTCTAAAGATTTTATTTTTTCGGTCGTATGTACAGATGATTGTAAGTTGCATAGGTTGTAAGAAGGGGAGGGGCTGTATTTGGAGTTTCGGCCACTTAAGTTGTAAAGTCATCCAACCTGCATGTGCTACCATGTGACGTGACATACGTTTCTGCAACATAAACGAGAGCAGTCTATTCAAAATACTCTAATCCATAAACTAGCAACTGATCGTCAGTATGATCCTGAACATAACTTAGTCCTTTCAGATGGTAATGCTATCTGTCTTCCTGACTAATACTTACCTCAGGATCTCCAGTTTACAGTGTGGATTCTTCAGTCCGACACAGAGAAACTTCACTCCTGAATCCTGAAGGTCATTGTTACTCAGGTCCAGTTCTCTCAGGGGACAGTTTGCTGACTGTAGAACTGAGGCTATAGATGAACAGGACTGTTCAGTGAGTTTACAACCAGCAAGTCTGGAGAGAGAGAGAGAAAGAGAGAGAGAGAGAGAGAGAGAGAGAGAGAGAGAGAGAGAGAGAGAGAGAGAGAGAGAATATAAGCATTCACTCATTTAAGAATTAAAAACTGTACTGATAAAGTTTGACAAAAACTTGTGAAATGTTGCTTAAATTCCTCAAACAGGCAGTGTGATATTTTGGGCAATGGACAAGTGCTAGTTGAAAATTTAAACGGAAAGTAAGCTATCAAAAAGGACAACACTTACAACACTGTCAGTCAAGTTCATATTGAAGGACTAGCCATGTTCCACACAGAACAAAAGCGAGACAGATTCTCTGTTTACTGGCGAACTCATTAGTCATGTAAAGATGAAAATCACAGTTGGTGCATTTGATGTCAAGTATGGTTACTTGTGCAAGAAGAAGCTCAAATTTACCATATAAAATTAAAAGCATTGTCGTTTACCGTTGAAAAAGTTATCCTAAATGTTATTTGACGGAGTAATCTGCCGTCAAAGTGAAGAGAAACTTTTCAGCCGTCGCTACTGCACTGACAGAGCGAGGCTAACATCGCATGTAAATAACGGTATTCACAGGCTAATTACAACATCGTATCAATTCAAGGAGCGTCTGAATAAATAAACTAACGTTTTACTGGCGGTTTTCCACAGATTTTTAAAGAAAACACGAAACTTATTTTGTACACGAAGGTAAAGAACAAAGATACAGACAATCCGACATTTCCCAGAGACCCGACGCTGGTCAGTCTTCTCTTAAATTTTACCTCAGAAAATTCACCCCTCGCCTCGCGCTCAAGCCGTTATCAAGTCTCTCGGTTTCCCAATGGCTTTGGTTGCTTAAGGTTGCTTAGCAACGACAATTTAAAATAGCTTAAGAAACCGATTGCAAAGTCCTCCATGGGTTTTCATAAATTCTGCTTATATACTGATAGATTGATCAGGTGTGCAGGTAAAATCTCTCAATGACCCCAATAATGGATACCGCAAAAAGTGCCGAGATCTGTAAGCTTCTCTCGCCGGTTCAAACTGATCACACTGACCTGTAGAAAGCCCTACTGTAGTGTATTAATAACCGTACAAACTGGGTTCTGCTTATATAATAAAAAACAACCACATACATTCAGCTTAGTATGTCAGAAATGTTGAGGTAAAAATAATTACACAAATAATTAATTTTTTCCCCCCTCAATGACTGGACTTCGAATTACATTATTAGAACGGTACTTAGGTCGAATTAATGTACAGAAACAATTACCTCAGGCAAACGCAGAAGACAATAACAAGTATAAGGATTTATCAGTGAAAATACAGAGTGCAAGTCCACACAGAGAGGGAGAGAGAGAGAGGATTTTTTGCATTCCCGTAACATTCCTCTGACAGTTATTCTGCAAATGTAGAAAAGCAACACCAAACGAACTTTATATAAGTACAAACGAGACAGGTATACGAAGAATTCCAGATTTCCGACACACTCGATGCGCGTCGCGTCGGTCACTGTGATGTTCATTAGCATTGAATGAATGAACCGTTTGAACAAATTACTGTTTTATTACAGGCTCGTGACACGAGATTACCGCTCTTCACTTTTCAATTACTACTAGCGCTCTACTAATCAAGCGTCGGAAAGCAGCCTCTCAAAACGTCACTCGGGTATTCTAAATGTGGACTACTGTCATCTCGCCATCTTACTTGATTATTTTACATCGCTACATCCCCTTTCCTTCGAGGCATGAGAGCAAGTTACTCTATATAACAGAATTAACAGAAGAAATAACCCCTGCATACGATTAAACTGACATAAAGTCCAAAGAAGAGTCCAAAGGAAACAAACATAAGTGCATTTCTCTCTCTTTTTTTAAATGTTAAGTGTCAGTCCAACTATTCACCTCAAATTCCATTTCAGATGGACAATGTCAACATCCTGTTTCATGTTTTTTTTCTCTCTCTCTTTTCTTTTACAGACTCTGTCAGGTGGTTTGACAGTGTGTGTGGATCTTCTCAACACAGGGAAGTATGTTTGTTCAGCTGGACCAGCGTTGTCTTGCAGTGGTGCTGGTTCTGATGTAACATTGTAAACTGGATCAGATGATGAATCACAGACTGTATCTCCTCCATTAGTCTGCTCCTGCAGAGTCTCTCTCATTTTCAGAAGACTCTGACAATTCCCTCTAAGAGTTTGTCCCTTCTCTGTCCTGACTGTGTAAGATCTTGGACCGACTTCCTTTAGAACAGTGTCTTTCTTCTTCCAGGTGTTTGAATCTTCAGCTCTCACAGTGTCATGCACTGAAAGTCATCATTTGCTTTTTGCCTTTTTTTTCAAGTGATTGTGTTTTTTTGTTTTGTTTTTTCGTTGAAGATTTTGTTGTTGTTGTTGTTGTTGTTGTTCAGCAGGAGTCGCACCATGTTCCAGAGGTGAAGCTCGGTAACTTAACAGACCTAAATAAGGATCTGATTTACTGTCTGTCACCTCCTTAAGCAGCTGTTTGATAATATGAACTCCTTTCTCGGCTCTGCCGTTTGACTGAGTGTACAGCAGACTTGAACTTACATGTTAAAAGTTGTAGTGTTCTTAAGATTTGTTAGAACCTTTTGCAGAACTTTGTCTTTTGCAGTTTCATCCACAATCATTTTTGATTTGAGCCGTACACATAGCTGTGGACTTTCTCAACTCCATACACTAACCCTAGACATTCTCTCTCAGTCTGAGCATAGTGACTTCAGTCATCGTCCTTGAGGCATATGTGACAACCATCAGTGGATCAGTGGGTATCTTGGTTCGTTTGTTTGAGTCAGAAAAGGTGAACATTGACTCTGTAGTTAGATTGGTTTTCAGTCTCTCCCATTCTTGTTCCTGATTCTCAGTCCACTTGTATTCACTTGAATGATGTAACAGTTCTCTCAGGGAAACTGTTTGTGAAGACAGGTTCAGTCTGAATTTTCTGAAATTGATCGTCCCCATTGCATGTACGACAGACTTTTTGTCAGTGGGTCTGGGCGTGTTGAGGATCTTTTGCACCTTGCTCTTGTCTGAAAGCTTTCTCCTGAATTCAATGTCATCTACCTAAACACACACCCACCCCATTACTCAATGTCATCTACAGAAACACACACACACACACACCCCATAACTCAATATTTTCTACATAAACACACACACACACACACACACACACACATCCCATAACACATGTTGTCTACATAAACACATACATATACACACACCCCATGGCACAATGTTGTCTGCATAAACACACACACTCCATAACTCAATGTTGTCTCCATAAACACACACATACACACACACACACACACCACACAACACGATGTTGTCTACATAAACACACACACACACCACCTAACACAATGTTGTCTACATAAACACACACACCACACAACACGATGTTGTCTACATAAACACACACACCGTCTATGCACTCAGTAACATGCCCCATGGCACAGTGAAATATTTCAGGAGCAGAGGAAATTGCACACGGCAGTCCAATAAAATGCCCAATTGCCGTGTTCAATGTACAGTAAAAATATCTGAGCCCTTTAAATGCAAGTACAACAGCCTATCAGTCTAAATGAGCCAACAACATGACTAATAGGTCTGAATGACCATTCACTCATATGTTTTTTGTCAGTATCTGCACTTGGACTGTCACTCCGTGGCCTCCTGCTGGTCATTCTGTGTTTGTTTTTCCATGTGCTTTTGTTTTGGTTTTCCTTGTCACTCTGACCCCGCCCTCACTTGTGTTCCATTTCCTGTCATTGTCTGTTTCCCACCTTCTGAGTTCACCTGTTTCTCATTTTGTTTGGATTACTCTGTCTATTTATACCTACCTTTGCTAGTCCCTGTTGTCAGATTGTCCCAGCACCTTGACTGAGTCTGTCTATACTGAAAGCCTGTTTTTGAGTCCGTCTATACTGAAAGCCTGTTTTTGAGTCCCTGCCTGTTGGAAACCAGCCTGTGCCTGTATTGTCATTTTTTGCCTGCCTTTTGGTTAGTCTGCCTGAGTTTTTGGTTCTACAGCTATTTTGAGTGCTGTTTTTGTGTTCCTGCTTTTTTCCTGGTGAGTCTGGAGATTTTTGTGTTGAAGATCTTTTCTTTATTAAACCATTGAACTGAAACTGCTTTTGGGTCCGATTCTCCATTCCGAACCTGACAGTTTTTATGTTTTCATATGATTTTTTGATGTTTGCCAACTTCTCGCTGCAGATCAAACCAATCTGTCCAGGCACTATTAAATTCTGTTTTCCTCCGAGACTTTTCTTTTTTGGGATTTTGAATCCGTAGCTGGCTTTGGAAAACATCAATGTTACCAGATCTCATGAGAGGAACAAGCAACCAGGTCTATGGAAACAAAAGAAACTCAAAAGAAACAAAGCAGGCAATGTTACCTACCACACTGTGTGAGAGAGAGGCCACTTGATCAGTATATTTACTGTGTATGTATGAATGTATTTTGCATTTTATAAGCAGCCATTTCAAAAATACTGTAACCTGTAATTTTACGTTTTTCTTTTTAACTCTACAGAAGTTGAACTAAACCAAATGACCAAAAAAAAAGAGGAATGAATAAATGAATCATCAGTCATGAGGGAGCACTGGGCATCTCTAATATCCCTCCGCAGTTCTTTGAACATGCATGGAGCAGTTGGTGGATTAACGCTGTGCATTTGGTCTAGTGCATTTTGCTTTGTTTATCACAAGTAGATCCAATTCATTCACTGAGATGGTCAACAGAACTAATGGCTGTGTGACATGCTATGTAGGTCGCTACCTTCAGCTCACTTCTCTGTCTTGTCTGGTTTTGCTTTGAGACTGTGGATCCAATGTCCATAAACCTCACTGACGAGAATGGTGCTGTGTTTCTTTTAGGTTTATCAGTGCTTCCATGTTGAAGGAGATCTGCATGATGGATCTGTGTCTCTTTCTCCCACTCTTTTTTCTCTGTATTTGGCCACTTAATCCCTGGTGTTGTTAGTGAAATTTTGATTTGTCTGGGGAAGGGGAGGGGTGGAGGGAACAGGGTTGTGGATGGATCTCTGAGACAGTTATAGTGGAGAGAGTCAGGAGAAAGGGAGCAAACCCAAATAAACAACTACACTTTGGAAACAAGCTCCAAAAACCGCAACCCAGACTATCAATATTTATAATTGACTTCACAGAAAAACAAGCCAATAGTCGCTTATAATAAGTGGACCTAGCAACTGTGGAAAACACCCACTCAAGCCACTGCAAAGATTTCGGCAAAGAGGCACCAGGCCGTGATGTAGCATACAACGCACATTATAGTTGATGAAGTGTTAAAACATTTTTTTTTATTCTGTGTATAGCCTTCATATTTTTACAATTGGATAATGTAAGGATGACTTTACGCCTGCAACAATGATAACAAAATGTAAAAAAAAAAAAAGAAGTTTTTTTTGACAAAGCCATGGTGCCACTAGAGAGGGGCTGAAGAGCCTCATGCGTGTCGGGAGCCGCTGGTTGCCGACCCCTGGTCTAAGTCCTCACAAGTCAGTCACGCCCATCTGACACCACAACAAACATAAGGTGATCTCTCTCCTTTACTTTAACTCTGAGTCTGTATGTGCCCTTAGTTTCCATGTGTTGTCCCCGGGCGCTCACCAAGGAGGCTGCCCACTGCTCCTGCATCTGGTGTGTGTTCACTACTGGTGTGTTGGATGGGTTAAATGCAGAGGACAAATTCACTGCTCACTGTTCACAGTGTGTGTGTGCTATCACTGAAACTTAACGAGTGGAATTAAAGCTCCATTTATTTGCAATGGCATTACCCATTCATCCTTTTAACACTGTTCACATTAGACTGTTCAGTGTGTGTCTGTTCAGAATTATCATGAGTTACCAATGCCCACAAAGAAAATGTCACTAACCTTATTAAACCCATCACTATATGTATCTGTCAAAAACATCATGTCAGTCTAATCTACCTCATTAAACTCCATCACTACATGTCTCTATCAAAAACATGTCAATCTAATCTACCTCATTAAACTCCATCACTACATGTCTCTGTCAAAAACATAATGTCAGTCTAATCTGCCTCATTAAACTCCATCACTACATGTCTCTGTCAGAAACATGATGCCAGTCTAATCTACCTCTAATATACCTGCCACAAACACACACACACACACACACACACACACACACACACACAGCACTCCCCCATATATAAATAAAAGATCCAAATTCCGGTATAAAGACATATGGCTCCATTTTAAAGTCAATACTAGACTATGAAAATGAAATTAAGTTTTTTAATAAGTGCAGCAATGGTTATGAACAGGTAAGAAAAATATACACAACCTGTACTTTTAAGAAACTACCCACTAATATAGTGACTGTGATATTTTCTGCCTCTCTGAAAACTCTCCTGTCATGTCTTCTGTCTCACACTGGGACACAGATCTCTTCCGCTTACATACGTTCTCTCTGTTAAACTTGTTCTTCATGCCAAGATTATATAAAAACTTTTTAACTAATAATCTATATGTTGGCACTAACAGAAACTATACAGCGTAGGGAAAAGGACATGGGCAAATATGATTCAGAAGACAATCAGCTGCAAAGACACTGAAATATTGTAATGAATAAAATAAAATAAAGCAAAGAGAAGAAAAGAAAATATAGAAGAAAGGGAAATGAAGAGGAGAGGGGAGAAAGTATCTGTATCCTATTGTTTCATTTTACAAAACAACTTCCACATTTCCCATTGTTTAATTATCTTTTAACTGGAAAACTCACACATGGCTACGAACAGATTTCTCATTTGGATGTTACATAAGCAGCCAAATCCTTGCCCTCTGATACAGTCTTGCCAGTCCTTCTCTCTGGAAGGAAACAAGTGGGCAAGTTCTGCCACTGTAGATTAGAGCACACATGATGAACCAAAGTAACTGCACCACTAAACTCTTATACTTACAGAGCCCGTTTGGTGTTTTTCAGTACTGGCAGAAGTCTCTTCAACCCTTCATCTGATCCTCTGTATTTCTTCAGCTCAAACTTTTCTTGAGTCTCCTCTGACATCAGAAGGACAAAGACCAGAGCTGACCACTGGGCAGATGACAGTTTCTCTGTTGAGAGACGTCCTGAGCCCAAGTAACTTTGAATTTCATTTACAAGGGAGTCATCCTTCAGTTCATTCAGACAGTAGAGGAGATTGATGCTCCTCTCTGATGACATGTTCTTGTTGAGTGTGTTCTTGATGTAGTTGACTGTTCTCTCCACACTCTGTGGTCTGATCACTGTTTGTGGCAGTAGTTCTTTCAGGAGTCGCTGATTGGACTCCAGTGAGAGGCCAAGAAGGAAGCGGAGGAAAAGGTCCAGGTGTCCATTCTTACTCCTTAAGGCCTTGTCTATAGCACGTCTGTGAAGATCATTTAATTTCTTTGACTTCCTTTTACAGATATACCAAATTGTATTAGGATAAAGAACATTCTCCTTATTATTGCAGTGCGAGAGAAACACATGGACTGCAGCAAGGAATTCTTGAACACTTAGATGCACAAAACTGAACACCACTGTCTCAGAGACTCCCTGCTCTTGACTGAATATCTGTGTGCACACTCCTGAGTACACTGAACCCTCACTCACAGCAATGCCACACTCTCTCAGGTCTTCCTCATAAAATATCAGATTACCCTTCTCCAGCTGACGGAAGGCCAGCTTTCCAAGCTTCAGTATAATGTGTTCAGCTTCATATTTCTTTTTCATTTGATTTGTCTCAAAAATCAGAAACTGTGTGTACATCCCCGTCAGAGTTGTGGGGAGTTCTTCACTACTGTCTGTGGCTAGCATTGGCTGAAGCACAGTGGCTGATATCCAACAGAAGACTGGTATGTGACACATGATGTGGAGGCTCCTTGATTTCTTTATGTGTGAGATCATTTTTTTGGCCATTTCCTGGTCCTTGTCACTGTACCTCCAAAAGTACTCCTCCTTTTGTTTATCACTGAATCCTCGTACTTCAGTCACCTGATCAATGTAGTCTCGAGGGATCAGATGGGCTGCTGCTGGTCTGGAGGTTATCCAGATGAGAGCAGAGGGAAGCAGATTTCTCTTGATTAGGTTTGTTATTAGCACACCTACAGAGGATTTCTGATCAATGTTCTTCAATTTCTCTCTCTTATTAAAATCAAGAGGAAAGCGACACTCATCAAGTCCATCAAAAATGAGCATGACTTTACCATCGCCATCTGGAAGAGACTTCAGTTCAGCAGAATCTTCAAAATATTCATGAAGCAACTCTATCAGGCTGTATTTTTCATCTTTTACTGAATTCAGCTCTCGAAAGGGGAGTGGAAAAATAAATTTTATGTCCTGGTTGGTCTTTTTATCTGCCCAGTCCAGTATGAATTTGTTCACTGAGATAGTTTTCCCCATTCCAGCAATTCCCATAGTCAGCACTTTTCTGTTTCTTCGACTTGGGTCAGATGGGACTTTGAAAATGTCACTGCATGTGATTGGAGTTTCCTCTGTGGTAAATCTCCTAGTTGATGCCTCAGCCTGCATAATCTCATGTTCATGAATGACTCCTCCAGTCTCATCCTCCACTATGTAGAGATCAGTGTAAATATCATTCAGGAACTTTTTATGGCCTCTCACTGATGTTCCATCCAAAATGCGCTCATATTTCTGTTTCAGACTAGACTTCAGTTTGATTCTGACAGCTTCATAATCTGGTAAAACTGAGTCAAAGGAAATGGAAAATTTCAAAATCAGAAATCAGAATACACTGGGTTACTTAATATATTCATTTCTTCAAAGTATGCAGTGAAGTTTTCATTACTCTGTGTTGATGTGATTTCATTTGGTCCAGAAACTGATCAGTATAAATACTTTTGTTTTTGACTGTTTTTTTTTTCAGTGGTGGGAGGAGGAAAGGGAGAGAGACAGTGTCTCAGAAACCTCTGATGGCAACTGATCTACTCATCCAGTTTACCACCATTAAACTATCAATATCAGCTTTCTATGAGCTTATAGGACTTTGATCTGCCTTGTAATAGGAGAAACTGTATAAAACAGTGAATTATTACACCAAGTAAATCCGTAAAATGTGAAAATAACTGAAATGAAATCCAGCAATCCAGTAAAATTTTTCAAAACAAGATAAATACTTTGAAGTCAAACTACAGAATATAATGGGGCATTTGACACTGATGAGGAGTGTAGTGGTGAGATCTGGCAGGGAGGTTCATTCACTCCTTGGTGATATAGAACCAGTATTTACATGTGTGACCCAAAGACTAAGTCGAACAATCTCCTTGCATCTGCGTCTGAGAGGAGCATCAAAAACTGATTTTTGCAATGACAGGTCAGTTCATAGCTGTCAAAATGCAAGTCTTTTGTCTGAGTGAAATGAACCATACCTTCATTCTGAGCTGAGATGTTTGTCTGGAGTGAAGTGGACTCAGCTGGAGTGACTGCACTGTTCTGAATAGACCCTTCTTCATATTTCAGTCCCACAGTGAGGCAAAAAGAGGAAGAGAGAAAGAGGAAGAGAGAAAGAGAAAGAGAAACTGTGAATCATGACATCATGATAACTGTGTTTTTTCCCAATCACATATATACAATTACAGCATTTTTTGTGTGTGTATGTTTAGATAATTCAAATGAACATGATGCAAAAAAGCTACTGACTGTATATGACACATATAACAAATACATTAACAGATGAAAAAGAGACACAGGTTTAGTTTCAGCAAACATTCAGTTTTCCTCCAGTTACTCAACTTTTACTTATTTAGTGAGTAAATACAATTGTCACTACAAGTACAAATTCAGTTCCCTGGCATGTGCCCTTAATCAGCCAGTTCAGTGTAAGGAGTTGGTTTTTGACATGTCTGTTGCATGTGATTTAAAACCAAACTGATCAGTCCAGGGGAAATAAACAGTAAGTAAGCTGCTCTGAGAGCAGGACATGAGTCTGTAGACTACCAGCAGGATTTCTCATCCTTTGCACTCAGTTTGGAATTTTTACCACAATGAGAGATCCTCTCCTATTAGCATGATATTTTGTAACCCACCATGAACTTGCACTGATCCACATTTAGTGAAATTAACCCATGTTATAATGTTACCATTAAAATGAGCTGCTGGGTATTTGTGGACTAAATAAGACAGCTGAGGTGTGCTTGATTTATTCAGAATTTGTTTTTCTGTGATACATATCAATTATCACGTTGCTGTGATTAATGTTAACTGTTTGAAAATATGAATTTGGTCAGATGAAGACCTCATAAAAGGTTTGTATTTACTGAGTGGTGAGTGGTTTGATGGTGTGTAGTTATAGTTTTAATTAAAAGGAAAGAGATATAGTCTGGGATGGCAGGTTTTTCTGTAACATATTGTCTGAGATCTAAGACAGCACAGGCTGTGTGGTGTGAGATAATCTTGTCAGAACTGACACTGACAATAGCCAATGAGAGTGGAGCAGCTTGAAGGCAGATGATGTAACATGAAAAAGTGGAAATCAAAAAATTAAAAAATCAAAAACTCTCACTGTGGAGCATGAGGTCATGATTTTGGCTGAGGCAGAATTGTTAAGCATGTGATTCCCTGTCAGTGCTAAAAGTCAAAACGGAGAGTCGCTGATGATCATTCTTACCAGACAGTTTTCACCTCATTTATCCAGCCAATTAAAAATTTTTTCTTTGTGAAAAAACTTCCAGGCATCAGTTGCCAGGATCATCATCCAAAAGCTTCATGCATACATTGTAATTTCAACTTTGTGTACCTTTGAACGTTAAATTCTGCCTATCAACAGGAGCATATGCTATTGGTTGTATCTAAAGAGACACGTCAAGTGAAGCTTTCTACTCAGCAAAGTATTTTCTTCTATTGTATCATGAAGAGATGCAATGTTATCGTTTGATATGATTACACTCTGATAAAACACAGTTACTGAAGACTGCATTGGTCAAACTGAGGAAACTCTCAGATGTTTCAGAGAACACTATACTGCTGTGTGTTATGTGCTGAAGCCTCATGCTCCATCTCCATTAATCATACTTGCATATATTTCCATATTGTTCAAAAACTGCTTTATGTATTTGCTTTACTCACAGAGGGTAACACCTTAACCTCAACAATCCTAACATAAACATTTGTGTTGTAAATGTCATGTGAGCTGTATTACCTTCTCTGAGTTCACTCTCTAACTTCCCAGCCAGGTTATTCAGCCCTATCTCCTTCAGGATGAGCAGTGTGATCTCCACAGCACCTCTTGGTTTGTATCTCTCCACCATCTTATCCACTGTGTCCTGTACATCAGCATTCTCCAGCTGAGCCTTTGGGATATGAGAGAAGCCTTCCACTCCTTTCTCTGTATGCAAGAACCACTTAAACTTCTTTAGTTCTGCTCTCTCCAGCTCTTCCAGAGTTCTCAGCAGGATCCGTGGAACAGCTGGCATCTTGAATCACTGGGGAGCATGAGAAGAATGAGATTAGACATTATTATAATATAGCACTCAACTCAAAGACCACATCTGCAATGCGTTTATCTTTGTCCAGCTCATCTAGAGTGGTCAGTAGCAACTTAGAAGTGTTCACCATCTTACATCACTGGACATATGAGGGAAAGTAGATATGGAGATTAAATAGAGAAAATAAACAGAGAGTGGTCCTGTCATGATGTCACTTAACACTTCATTTTAATTGGTCATGCATGCTCTTACAACTAAATTATTTCTATGGAAATTTGTAAACAACCCAGAAAACTATTGGATACTTTATTATTTCAGACTCTGGGGACCAGGAAGTTGGAATGAGTGAAAGACACTGTATTACTAGCTGAACACTTTGTGTGGAACACACTGCTGGACGTAGAGGACTCTGGTAATGATCAAAAGGCAAAGGAAATGAGAACTCTGGTAAGCCCTGTTTCTCAGTGTGGAGCTCTAACTGTGTGGAAAAGTGGATTGGAGAGGGGCTGAGGGGTTGATGTCAGATGTGTTGGTATGAATTTGAGAGAAAGATCAGCCCAGCTGGGGTTTTTCACCTACAACACTGTGTCTGATATAGTCAACCACCAGAACCTGACTGATATAACAGGTCAACTATGTTTTATCTTTTATAATTACACCATTAGGACCTGACTGATATAATAGGTCACTATGTGATATCTTTTATCATTCCACCATTAGGACCTGACTGATATAATAGGTCACTATGTGATATCTTTTATCATTTTACCATTAGGACCTGACTGATCTAAATGGTCACTATGTGATATCTTTAATCATTACACCATTAGGACCTGATTGATATAATAGGTCACTATGTGATATCTTTTATCATTCCACCATTAGGACCTGACTGATCTAATAGGTCACTATTTGATATCTTTTATCATTACACCATTAGGACCTGACTGATATAATAGGTCACTATGTGATATCTTTAATCATTACACCATTAGGACCTGACTGATCTAATAGGTCACTATTTGATATCTTTTATCATTACACCATCAGGACCTGACTGATATAATAGGTCACTATGTAATAACTTTATCATTCCACCATTAGGACCTGACTGATATAATAGGTCACTATGTGATATCTTTTATCATTTTACCATTAAGACCTGACTGATATAATAGGTCTCTGTGTGATATCTTCATTAGATCTGGATCTTTATAAAGTACAAACAGGGATTTGTAAACTATTTTTCTCTCCTTGTCATCTGAGTGAAAGAACTCCAGGTGTTTATTACACACACAGAGCTGCAGACAAAAGTTATGGATTAATTAATTTGTGATTAATTAATTTTTAATTCAGTGGAAATTTCTCCTGAGGATCAAAACCAAACCAATCATCAGTAATGATTAACTATACTAACCCCATCATCAGTAATGATTAACTATACGAACTCCATCATTAGTAATGATTAACTATACTAACCCTATCATAAGTGATGATGATGATGATGATGATGATGATGGTGATGATGATGATGATGATGATGATGGTTGTTGTTGTTATTATTATTATTAATAATAATAATAATAATAATAATAATAATAATAATAATAATAATAATAGCCAGAAGCAGAGGTTTTTTACCTTTTTGTCACGTGACCCACATTAGAGTCAATCTAAACCAGTGCCCTCCTCCCCAACTCAAACCCCTCTGAGAAAACAACATGTGTGAATGACACTCTCCACACTCACACAATACAACTGATATTAACATCTTCATAACTTTTTATAATTTACTTTTGATAATTTTAACAGACAAGAGCTAACAGTTAACAGACAAGACTCTGGCAGTGGAGATGAATCAGTATAACTCTGTTCATCCTATAAAGCAGAACCTTGACTCTGCTGTAGCCATAGATGACAAGCAGACTTATTGGTCAAGGAGAAGTCAGGTTGCTACATCCCCCTCTAGTGGATGAATGATGAATTAATGACTGATTCAACAGTCAACAATTTACTGCTTGGTTTCTGCCCAACTTCAACCCTCAGAAAACAAGTAAATAGATTAGAAAAGCAGCTAAAAATGAAGTGTGTGTTAACTTCAACTTCAGAAAACAAGTCAAAGAGAGGTTTCATTCTATTTGTATTTTTGCTATAAATCAGAACAGCAGCTAAAATCTGACCTGGTTTGATCTACATCATAATGAATGAATGAATGAATGAATGAATAAGTGAGAGAGTGAATGAATGAATGAATGAATGAATGAATGAATGAATGAATGAATGAATGAAATCCTTTACTGTCATCCCAGTCCTATAATACACAGCACACAGGGGGATGAAATTCATCCTCTAACCTATCCTACACACGCACACTAAGTGCACTGAGCACATACACACACACACACACACACACACACACACACACACACACACACACGGAACAGTGAGCACACACACACACTAGGAGCAGTGACCAGTGAACCCAGGACCAGGATCTTCTTACTGTGAGACAACAGTGCTAACCACTGATCCACTGTGTTACTCCAATAAGAAACATACACTGATCCACTGCTGTGTTACAGATGTCACCTTGCCTAACAGAAGTTACACACAAACTTATTTTCATCTACATATAAAAGATAAAGATGTCACCCTGCCCAATAGAAGTCACACACAAACTTATTTTCATCTAAATATAAAAGATAAAGATGTCAACCCACCCAAAAGAAGTCACATACAAACTTATTTTCATCCAGCAGGTGGCAGCACAACACAAACTGATTGTTTTATAAAGGATTTGTGTGAATAGAACAAACTGTTCAGTACATCACACTCAGTACACCTGTAAACAAATATGTCCTCAAATACAATCTTAGACATGTCACCTCAGTTTAAAAAAAGCATTCACATGTGTATTTATCTGCTAACAAATATACAGGCTATCTTTTGACTAGTTTTGCTCTGAACCTTTTATCCACTATAATGTCCAGACTGTGTTAAAAACAGTGTCTACATTAGTGACTCTCAGCCTTCTGTAAATGTGTTCTTTGTATTTCTGTTGTTAAAGTTTGTCTTTAAACACAGAGGTTTTCTCTGCTCATGTTCATCCCTGTTCTGACACATACAGTCTGTCCAGTTCAACAAGTTTATAGAACATTAGAGACACAACTACTGACATTCCAGTCATGTGACCTGTTTACAGGAATACAGAACTATGAGCCCACAGATCAAATGAATCTTAAAGGGGATTCTTCTCAAAGAGGAAATGGTTTTATTTATCCTCCTCACAGCTCTTGATGGGTCTCTAATCTTTGCCTCTAATTTTACAAAGTCTTATGATAAATAACAGTCGGCCTGCCTTTCTGCGGGTTTGGCATTTGCGGTTTTGACGAACCGTGGTTAGGAAACATTTTTAAAAACTCTGAATATTTTCTAAACTACCGTGTGCAGCACGCATAAGAAACAACATGCGCAGATTAATGCTGAGTCACCGAGTACTGAAGCCCAACCAGCCCCTAGACCAGCCATTGTGTTCGCGCCGCGCGAGCAATCATTTTTAAATACGTAATTTCGCTGCCCTTAATTGCTAGATTAGTGTTAATATGGCTCTAAAAAGGCAAAGGAAAGGTGTTCTCATGGTGAAACACAGTATACACACACACACACACACACAAATTTATATACCTGATCACTTTTCAAGGTCAGCCCCCCAACACACACACACACACACACATTTATATACCTGATCACTTTTCAAGGTCAGCCCCCCCCAACACACACACACACACACACACACACACACACACACACACACACACACACACACATTGCAGTTTAAGTACTCAGTCATACGTTTTGATTTGCTGACAATCAGATGTGGACAAGAGTTTATCTGAACCCTGTTACACTGTCGCCGCCTGCTGGTCAGTGTAGACAGGATTCCATAAGGAGGAAGACGGAAGTGAATTTTATGTCTTATTTTACCGACTGTAAACGCTGCACAGTTTAATGATAATCTGTGCAAATAGCAATATACAGATTACTGAAGCTAAACGATAAAGACACCAACCCGCTTTCAGCATTTTCAGCAATAACAGCAAAAAAGAGATGAAGAGATGGAACTTCCTGTTTTTTTTCCGTCAACTAAATGAACAGTGTCGGCATTGTTAACTTGTCTTTAATTTCATATCATTTCATCCTCAAGGGGGAGCTCTGGTTGAACTCATGAAAGCTCAGGGGCTCATAGCGCCTTTTTTTAAAATACAACACAAACTGAGCCATTGTTAAAAAGGCTGCCGCTCCTTTAAGACTGGGGGCCAATCACTGGCCGGCAAAGTGTAAAAATTGCTTAGTCATGTACAGACAAGTTCGGAAACTGCATGGGGAATTATAAGTTCATCATAAAGGAGTTACAGTTCTATAATTTAAAACCTGTCAATGTTGACATCCATAGTTCAGTTGTAGTGTTGCTGGTGTGTCTATGAACAACAAACCACACACACACATACACACTCTACCTCAAGTTCATGATTGAGTGAAAATAAAGAAACCTTAATTCAAGACTGGTGACTGGAACAACACAGCTAGAGTTCTAACCGGACTCTCTTCAGTGATTTGGACTATCCGAACAGCACAGAGTTTCCTAACTTTCAACCATACTTCCTCTGACTTTGAGATATTTCTTTGAGGTTGATATGTTTCTTCCTAACTGCAAATTCGTCAAATTAATCAGATTATCCAAGCTGGTCATGAAAAGTATTGTTCTTCGTTGCCCGATGGATGGTCGAGAAGTAACTTATTTTCTTAAATTCAAATAACGGCCGGTTTGTGGACAAGAAGTGCACAAAAACACCAGTGTATATCAGCATATTCCCATTCCCATTAGGCCGTCATCAGCCTAAGTTTTGGTCGGTTGTAACGATTTAGTAAATCATGCCGTTACGATTGTTTTAGGAACAAAGCAAATCATTACAATCATCTACATGTAATACAACAATTTTTAAATAGGCTATTTACCACAATACTTCACAACATTGCACTAAATAAATCTCATTTCACTTGAAGTTCATTTTCTGTTATAAATAGCGCTGGGAACAGAGCAACATTTACTTTCGTTTTCTCTCTCAGAAAGTACTGCGCTGCTCACTTAGCCCCCATAACAATTCCGTCTCGACGCATAACGGAACAAAGAACCCTAGCGGGGCACACATTTAGAAATAACATCGCCACTAAGGCAAATGCCACCTCCACTAATTATGGATGGAAAACTCTCCTTCTGCAAATGATATTTCTCAAGAAGGCAGGTGTCCCGTTGACATTAGTTAGAAGTACTGTGAATCAAGGAATCTGGCCGACTTTTAGGTACTGGGAGTCCTGTATGAAAACTTATTGTTTGTCACATACACAGGATGGAAGGTCACAGTCTCAGTAATTCTGCACCCATGACGTGGGGAAATGTGCACTGTGGACATATTCTATATCATCTCTACTGGTTCAGACTAGAGGTTTGGCCCAGAATGCTCTGCTCCTCGGGGTATGACTACTGTTCATTTAAATAACACACCTTCAGACATTACACAACAATGCCAGACTTTTCTAACTTTTCAAACTCTTGTGTAGAGATGTTCTTCATTTTTTTTATAGTGAGGAATTTGGTTGGATTCTTGTAATCTGATCACTTTGCTCTGCCTCTTAACTGAAATATAAGCTATGTAGTATAAGGTACTGTGCCACTGAATGAATTATGTGTGAAAGCAATGAAAATGATTGACAGTTTGATCCACACTGACTTCTCTTTCACTGACTGTTTTCACAATGTGACTTCAGTTTTGACCAATGCATGTTAGCAATCAAAAAAAGAAAACTGTAACAAACAAGTTTGAAAGTAACCAGCCCTACAGACAAACTAGAGACAGTAGACAAGTAAAAATATTTAACAGAACGGTCATGACAATTGTGCTATTGTCATGGTTACTGTTACTGCTGTAATGACTTTCCCCAACAACATGTTTACTGTGTTTTTTAAAAAAAAAAGTGGTATATTTAAGAAGGAAAATAACAAGTGTAACTTTCTGTATCCAAAGACACAATATTAAAATATGTTTCATATAAATGTGAAATGCATGAGGAAGAGAAGAATACTGCATTACCTTCTGTCAGGTGACTCTGTAAGTCTTCAGTCAGAGGTCCAGTTCACCATCAGTCCAGACTGTTTGGAAAGTTCTGGTTCCCTAGTTCAGAACTCACAACACATATTTAAAATCTTAAAGACTTGTTTAGGTTACTTCAATCCTTCTGTTAAAAACGTCTCTCCAAATGTGTCTCAGCCTCCACAGAGAGAGACACAGCTACACACCCTGAGTTCAAAGAGCAGGAATCAGACAAGTTAGTTTCTGGTTTATGAAGTATAAAGATCAAACTTCACATTAACAGAACAACAAGTCCACTTTATTCTCATTATGTTCCAGGTGTCAGGCAGAAATGGTATAAAGACACATAAACCATATGGACTGTGTGTTCACACAGTGACATATTTTCATGTTTTATGAACTACAAATATGACAGAAAGAGAGAGTGAGAGTTATCATAGTTTAAATCACTCCTGATTCCACTGATCACTTAATCACCAGCCCCTTAAAAAGAACCGGTCTCTCCGTAAGCATTTTGGTCCAGGGCAGAACAGTGTGGAACATAAACCACTTGTCAACCCAACAAAGATATTTCTGCCTCCTCTTCATGTAAAACTGGGACAGATGAGAACTTTAGTGAAAGCAGTGAACAGAGACGGTGATGGATGCGACTGTTTGAGACAGATGTTCATAAGAATAACTGATGCCAAGATTAGGGAAGGCACTTTTATTGGTCCACAGATCAGACAGGTCATCAATGACAGAGAGTTAGCAGATCTGCTAGTGGGACCAGAGATAATAGTATGGAAGACATTTAAGGATGTTGTTGGTGAGAATTTTATTGGCCACTACAGAGCACCAGACTACACTGAGCTGACTGACAACAGGTTCAAAGCATAAAAAACCATGAAGTGCAACATATCATTGAAAACTGATTTTTTTGTATTCAAAGAAGATCTTTATTGGTCTCACACACACACTAGAGCAGGGAGCAGTGACATGCAGCCTCTGTATTTAACCCATCCTACACACCAGTGAGCACACACACACACACACACACACACACACACTGGGGACCAACTCCTCAGGTCAAGGTCACTGACAGAAGTACTAATCATTGCACACACGTCTTTGGTGGTGGAAGGAAACTGGTTTTTGCTGATATTTCTTGCTGCCAGACAATCTTTGTCCAGTTCTAATACTAAAGCAATATGACTGGTCGATAGAACTGTCATTATCATTGTGCTACAGGCTGGGAACCAGTACCAGAACTACTGGAGGCGTCCCATACTGAGTTTGTTTCCTGTGGAAGACAGGGGACAGGTCGTGGGGGGGAATGGGGGCAAGGTGACAGGATCCTCACTTTTAGTTTATTGTTACCTCTGATATAAAATCATACCATTCTATCTCTCCAAACACATCTCAGCCTCCACAGAGAGAGACACAGCCACACCCTGAGTTCAAAGAACAGGGATCAGACAAGTTTGTTGCAGATTTATGAGTATAAAGATGGAACTTTGCATTATCAGAACAACAATAAAACTTATAAAGAGCAACAATAAGACCATAAAACCTCAGTTTACTTTATTCTCCTAGATGTCAAGTAGAAATGATATAAAGACACAAACTAAAGCATGTGATTGTGTGTTCAGGGATTTTCATGTTTTATGAACTATGAATATGACAGAAAGAGAGACTGAGAGAAACCCAAATGTTTGATTCAGTACATAAATAAAAAAACCCACCAAAATTCAAACTATCAAACCATTAAACTATTAATTATAAACCTAACACACACACACACACACACACAGAGTGCTGGTTTACAGAAACTTGTCCCACGCTGGGGAATGGAGTTCTCTCCACACAGAGCTGACTGACAACATATATAAACTCCCATACAGAGATGACTGACAAGATATGTAAACTCCCACACAGAGATGACTGACAACATATATAAACTTCCATACAGAGCTGACTGACAAGATATATAAACTTCCATACAGAGATGACTGACAACATATATAAACTCCCATACAGAGATGACTGACAACATATATAAACTCCCATACAGAGATGACTGACAACATATATAAACTTCCATACAGAGATGACTGACAACATATATAAACTCCCATACAGAGATGACTGACAACATATATAAACTCCCATACAGAGATGACTGACAACATATATAAACTCCCATACAGAGATGACTGACAACATATATAAACTTCCATACAGAGATGACTGAAAACATATATAAACTCCTACACAGAGATGACTAATGAAAACTCAGTGAATGCTCTGTTAATGTTATGTTAATATCGTTGATGTAGGAGCCATTCATGATTTTAGTGTCTTTACTGACATCTGCTGGCAGTATGATTAACTTGTGCTCTTGTAGTGGGACACAAAGGGTTAAATGGTTCATGGAGAGACAAAGCAGTTTGAGTTTTTGGAAAGTTTGATTTGAAAGGTTTGGAGACGCAAGCAGGCGTATAGTCTTTCAACTGATAGATTAATTGATTGATTAATGTATTTATTTAAAAAATATAATACCTTTCTGTTTTAATAAGTTGCATAAAGTTTTGAACAGTGTTGGGGTTAATTACAAACACCAATTACTTCTTTAAATTGTAATGGGATTACTCATTACTCCTTTTGAAAAATAATTACACTACTCATTACTTTACTTTTGAGTTACTCTCTAAAACTACAAATTCCCCAGTTTACCACATAAAAATACAAGAACGAACACCACAGTCCTTTCATTGCTTTATTTTCAATGCAACAGCCAGTGCAAAGTATGAGCACAGTTGAAGGTATAACTTATCAGGCTTTAACTAGAAAACAATGCAGCCAATACTGGTGGAATAGCCTAGTAAACATCATATATCAGACAGGCTACAGTGGTTAACCACCAGTAGTTTCTAGCTAGTAATACGATCTGGTATCATCATCAGAAACGACACCAAAGTGCACTGCCTTGACGTCATGTTGACGTCTCTTTTGGTGCGTGTCGCCATGTGGAAGGGTAGCAACAGCGAGTATAAAGACCAAACTTCCCACTACTTAACGCTCATTTAAAATCCAAGGCAGAGTGTGCAGCTATAGGGACAAAGGCTAAAGTGTTGGATGATAAACTCAACCTCCATATAGAGGAGACAAATCTCATGGCAAAACTGAAAGCATTATACTGTGAGAAAAAATAACCACAGTCTCTGAAATGGCCGCTGCAGAGACAAAGGTTCAGATCTACAGGGAGGCTGAAGCAGGACCTGCAGAGACAAAGGTTCAGATCTATAGGGAGAGTGAAGCAGGGCCTGCAGAGGTTAAAGGTTCAGATCTACAGGGAGGCTGAAGCAGGACCTGCAGAGGTTAAAGGTTCAGATCTACAGGGAGAGTGAAGCAGGACCTGCAGAGACAAAGGTTCAGATCTACAGGGAGAGTGAAGCAGGACCTGCAGAGACAAAGGTTCAGATCTACAGGGAGAGTGAAGCAGGGCCTGCAGAGGTAAAGGTTCAGATCTACAGGGAGAGTGAAGCAGGGCCTGCAGAGACAAAGGTTCAGATCTACAGGGAGAGTGAAGCAGGACCTGCAGAGACAAAGGTTCAGATCTACAGGGAGAGTGAAGCAGGACCTGCAGAGACAAAGGTTCAGATCTACAGGGAGAGTGAAGCAGGGCCTGCAGAGGTAAAGGTTCAGATCTACAGGGAGAGTGAAGCAGGACCTGCAGAGACAAAGGTTCAGATCTACAGGGAGAGTGAAGCAGGACCTGCAGAAACAAAGGTTCAGATCTACAGGGAGAGTGAAGCAGGACCTGCAGAAACAAAGGTTCAGATCTATAGGGAGAGTGAAGCAGGGCCTGCAGAGACAAAGGTTCAGATCTATAGGGAGAGTGAAGCAGGGCCTGCAGAGGTAAAGGTTCAGATCTACAGGGAGAGTGAAGCAGGACCTGCAGAGACAAAGGTTCAGATCTATAGGGAGAGTGAAGCAGGACCTGCAGAGACAAAGGTTCAGATCTATAGGGAGAGTGAAGCAGGGCTGTGCAGAGACAAAGGTTCAGATCTATAGGGAGAGTGAAGCAGGACCTGCAGAGACAAAGGTTCAGATCTACAGGGAGAGTGAAGCAGGGCCTGCAGAGGTAAAGGTTCAGATCTACAGGGAGAGTGAAGCAGGACCTGCAGAGACAAAGGTTCAGATCTACAGGGAGAGTGAAGCAGGGCCTGCAGAGGTAAAGGTTCAGATCTACAGGGAGAGTGAAGCAGGGCCTGCAGAGACAAAGGTTCAGATCTACAGGGAGAGTGAAGCAGGACCTGCAGAGACAAAGGTTCAGATCTACAGGGAGAGTGAAGCAGGACCTGCAGAGACAAAGGTTCAGATCTACAGGGAGAGTGAAGCAGGGCCTGCAGAGGTAAAGGTTCAGATCTACAGGGAGAGTGAAGCAGGACCTGCAGAGACAAAGGTTCAGATCTACAGGGAGAGTGAAGCAGGACCTGCAGAAACAAAGGTTCAGATCTACAGGGAGAGTGAAGCAGGACCTGCAGAAACAAAGGTTCAGATCTATAGGGAGAGTGAAGCAGGGCCTGCAGAGACAAAGGTTCAGATCTATAGGGAGAGTGAAGCAGGGCCTGCAGAGGTAAAGGTTCAGATCTACAGGGAGAGTGAAGCAGGACCTGCAGAGACAAAGGTTCAGATCTATAGGGAGAGTGAAGCAGGACCTGCAGAGACAAAGGTTCAGATCTATAGGGAGAGTGAAGCAGGGCTGTGCAGAGACAAAGGTTCAGATCTATAGGGAGAGTGAAGCAGGACCTGCAGAGACAAAGGTTCAGATCTACAGGGAGAGTGAAGCAGGGCCTGCAGAGGTAAAGGTTCAGATCTACAGGGAGAGTGAAGCAGGACCTGCAGAGACAAAGGTTCAGATCTACAGGGAGAGTGAAGCAGGGCCTGCAGAGGTAAAGGTTCAGATCTACAGGGAGAGTGAAGCAGGGCCATGCAGAGGTAAAGGTTCAGATCTACAGGGAGAGTGAAGCAGGGCCGTGCAGAGGGGCAGGTGCTCAAATTTAAAAAGGGGCTCATGGATCAAGATGTTAGAACACCAACCACAGCGCAACCTCCAGACCAGAGTGTGAGTTTCCACCCTCACAACATCACTGCTCTCACTCTCATCTGGACACCTGAGTCTTTCATCACTATGTCTTCACAGGGCCTCACTCCTTCAGGTCTTAAATCTTCTCACTTCTCACTCCAGAAATGCTGGAAAGACCTTCAGAGAAGAACAACTGCTGAGTCCCTCCCTCTTTTCTGTTTCTGACTGAAAACTCATCTTTTCACTGTCTTCATCTTACACCATCCCTATCTAGCTATTACTCAGTTAACAAACAAACAAACAAACAAACAGAGAAATAAACATTCATTGTAAATGAGTGCTGGTGCTGTGCAGATTCTACTGAGGTGTTTGTCTCAGTCTGTCTCCCAGTTTCCTTTTATCTGTTTTTTTTTCTCTCCCTTTTCTTTCTCCCTGAATTTGTCTTTCCTCTCCCTTCACTCTCTTTTCATCTCTTCCCTTCCCTTCTTCCTCAACACTCTTTATTCATTAACAGTCATACTGTGTCAGGACCACATAACATCTATAAAACATTAATATTAACAGTTTACTAATCACTATACTTAAACAATATCATTAAATACTTACAATGACATTATATTCATATACTATTTAGAGTTGATTTTTAAAGTTGCACTGGCTAAGGAGACCATACAGTAATAAGTTGTGTTTTGATTAGAATATTGTGTTTATCTGAAGTTGTCATGAATAGGGTGAGAGACTGGATGCATGTGCAATAGACAAGGCTTTTATTGAACACAGACTAGACTAGGATACAAGGCCTGGTACACAGAACAGGAACAGGACAAGAAACAGACTGGATACACAGCAGGATTTCACACAGGATTAAAAATATCTTTCACAATCACAAGACTCAGAGTTACAGAAAAGTATCATAGGAAAATATCTTCCAGCAAAATACAGCAGAGGGCGCTCTCACCACTATTCCATAAATCATTCATTACTCATCACTGTCACCAAATCAGAACTCATATTATCACTGTCCTCTTCTGTTTCCTGCACAGTACTTAAACAGACAGACAAAACTTTGATAAATACACATTCTGAAAAAAGTACTGAAAATGAAAACAATGACATCTTTTGAAAAGTTAACCTTTAAAATAACCTTTAAAATTCCTCAAATGAAAAACAATTTCATCAGCTTGTGATGATCTGTTGTTAGTGACTCTTGGTTGCTGTTGTTCCATCCTGTTGTTGTTGTCCTGTTGTCCTGACAGTGAACAGGAGATAAGATCTCACTGTGTCCACAGGCTGCTGTGACAGGATGGACGTAACAGAAATGACTAAAATCATTCTCACATTATGGAAATCAACAGCGGCAGTGTTGATGAGAAATCATGTTGTTGTTTTGTCAGGCTGTCTGTGAAACTTCAGCATGGGTCTCCTTTTCTGTCTTTATTCCTGAATGGAAAGAGAAAAAACTAAGTTAAATCAGATTCTAAATCAGAATCATTGAGATTCATTTATAAAACAATGAATACCAATGAATTTCTTTCAAGTTTAACAAAAGAATATTCTTTTATCATTATGTGTTTGTGTTATGTTAAATGTCAGTGACTCACAGTGATGTGAGTGGAGGGTAAATGAACAGACTGACTGATAGTCTCATAGGTGACAAAATCTGTACTTTCATCCTACAAACAAACCACAGAGAGGAGGAAATACACTCTTACAACACAACAACCCCACATACATTCACAAGGACAAGATATTACACTATTATTTCAGACTGATATGTATATAATTATTAAAGTAATATGTGTACAGCACAGTAAAATGTGTGTAAATTAAATATGTGTGTGATTATTAAATCAGTAATTATCATGTTAGATATGGAGAATGACTCACTGTGGGTGTCTGAGTTCTCATTCCATTCTCTGAAATAAAATCCAACAACATTGTACAGTCATTTCAGAAAAACTGTTCTGTTTGTTAGACACCAGTGTCAGAGGGGAGGAGTCGTGTGAACTGTATCAGTACTGTGGTGTTATTATGTTTATTATTATTATAATATTGTTATTATGATATAAGAGAATACTATGATCTCTTAATATATTCTTATTGTCAGGATTGGGGAATTTGGCCGCCCTGCTGGTCACTCTGTGAATTGTTATGCCTTGTGTTTTTGTTTGTTTTGGTTTTGCCATGTGCTTCTGTTTGCCCCTGTGTACTCCTGTCCCCGCCTCCCACCTGATCCCTATTATTGCCTGGTTTGTTTCAACCAATAGCCTGTCTTTTCTGTCAACTGTTCTGTGTATTTAAGTCCTGTGTTTGTACCCATTCCTTGTCAGATTGTGACCTTTAGTTCTTTCTGCCAGTCTGTGTGCGTTGCTTCTGTGAGTTATAAGTTTGACCTTGTTGCCTGGACCTGTTTTTTGCCTAACGTTTTGGATTTGGTTGCCCTGTGGATCCCTGGCTTTGACCTTGTTTGTACCCTGTTTCTGACCACTCTTTTGCCTAACGATTTGGATTTGTTTGCCCTCTGGATTTTTGGATTAAGACCTTGGACTGGACACTGTTTTGAGATTGCCACCTGGTTTTTGAATAAAGAATTTTTTACCTAATTCTACCCTGTGGGTCTGCGATTGGGTCTTGGTCTGCCAAAACCACACACTTATCTTATGCTCTGATATCTTATTAAAGCCTCACTGCTTTATGGATTTACAGAACAGGACAACCAAAGATTACATGAGGAAAAATTGTGTGTATGTGTGCATGTGTTTGTGTATGTGTGTGTGTGTGTCTCTGTGTCAAATTATTTGTTAATTTTCAACTCTCCTTTGTGTGCTCTTATTGAATTACATAACTTAGATCAGAAACACCAGTTGACAGGTTTGTTCCATGGATCTTTTCAATTCACCTGATTATTCTGGGTGAAATCGATATTTTAAAAACAAGAACAAAATACTATTTATTATTATTATTATTGTTATTATTATTATTATTATTATTTTATTTTTTTTTATTATATATTTTTTGTCATTATAAAACATTTTTGATCGGTCTGAATACTCACTGACTCTTCTGTTATACAACAGCACAACAACAACCACAAGCAGGAGAACAGAGACTGCACCAGCCAGACGACACAACAAAATCTCTATCACAGACATCTCTGATGATTGGACAACTGCAGAAATGAGACAGGAAGAAATTAGGGTTGGGTCTGTAGACATGAATTTACACTGAGCATAACAAACTATGTATTAAAAAGTATCTTTGTACCTTACTATGTTACTGCTCCTCAACACAGCTCTGTAAGACTAAAAACTATAACTCTATAACACTACCTTACTGTTATTAAACTCTATAACTCTATAACACTACCTTACTGTTATTAAACACTATAACACTACCTTACTGTTATTAAACACTATAACTCTATAACATTACCTTACTGTTATTAAACACTATAACACTACCTTACTGTTATTAAACACTATAACTCTATAACATTACCTTACTGTTATTAAACACTATAACACTACCTTACTGTTATTAAACACTATAACTCTATAACATTACCTTACTGTTATTAAACACTATAACACTACCTTACTGTTATTAAACACTATAACTCTATAACATTACCTCACTGTTATTAAACACTATAACTCTACAACACTACCTTATTGTTATTAAACACTATAATTCTATAACACTACAACACATAAATCCTTATGTCTCTCTGTGTTGTGTTTACTTATTTACACAACCACCCTCGTCTTGTATCATCACGTCCTCTCTCAGTGTGTGAGGTTTTGTTGGTACCATGGGATACAGCATTTACACCGCTCATGTCTTTTGCTGACACTGTGTTGGTTTGTCTGTTTATTACCTCGGAGCTTCTCTGCAAGGCAGGGGCCAAAAGTAACTGTAACTGAAAATCGAACATAGAATGCCAGCTTTTCCTTTGAAATGAATGCGCAAACATTCTAAATTCAGACATTTACTGATTTGGATCTACAAACATCAGTGTGTCAAAATTTGAATATACTTCAGGGTATGAATAATAACGGGAGATATTTTAAGACAATGGGGAAGTTTTCCTGTGAGTTCAGATGAGAGTGATTGAAGTGAAACCAGGCTAGTAAATCAGAGGACCTGTTGTGATTGTATCAAACACGGCTTCAGCTAATTATCATGAGGTCTAAGACAGAATTCAACAGCTGAGTTTACTTTACTGAACACTTTGTCACCTGTAACTGTGATAGGTAGATATGAGAAGGATAACACAGAGCCTCCTCAATTGTGCAATGACATGACTAACACGGTAAAAACTATAGTTCTCTTCTTATCCACAGCCCTGAGTCACAGTACTATAGTTCTCTTCTTATCCATAGCCCTGAGTCACAGTACTATAGTTCTCTTCTTATCCACAGCCCTGAGTCACAGTGCTATAGTTCTCTTCTTAACCACAGCCCTGAGTCACAGTACTATAGTTCTCTTCTTATCCACAGCCTTGAGTCACAGTACTATAGTTCTCCTCTTAACCACAGCCCTGAGTCACAGTACTATAGTTCTCTTCTTATCCACAGCCCTGAGTCACAGTGCTATAGTTCTCTTCTTAACCACAGCCCTGAGTCACAGTACTACAGTTCTCTTCTTATCCACAGCCTTGAGTCACAGTACTATAGTTCTCTTCTTAACCACAGCCCTGAGTCACAGTACTATAGTTCTCTTCTTATCCACAGCCCTGAGTCACAGCACTATAGTTCTCTTCTTAACCACAGCCCTGAGTCACAGTACTATAGTTCTCTTCTTATCCACAGCCCTGAGTCACAGTGCTATAGTTCTCTTCTTATCCACAGCCCTGAGGCACAGTACTACAGTTCTCTTCTTATCCACAGCCCTGAGTCACAGTACTATAGTTCTCTTCTTATCCATAGCCATGAGTCACAGTACTATAGTTCTCTTCTTATCCACAGCCCTGAGTCACAGTACTATAGTTCTCTTCTTATCCACAGCCTTGAGTCACAGTGCTATAGTTCTCTTCTTATCTACAGCCCTGAGTCACAGTACTATAGTTCTCTTCTTATCCACAGCCCTGAGTCACAGTACTATAGTTCTCTTCTTATCCACAGCCCTGAGTCACAGTGCTATAGTTCTCTTCTTATCCACAGCCCTGAGTCACAGCACTATAGTTCTCTTCTTATCCATAGACCTGAGTCACAGTACTATAGTTCTCTTCTTATCCACAGCCCTGGGTCACAGTACTATAGTTCTCTTCTTATCCACAGCCCTGAGTCACAGTGCTATCGTTTTGATTTGAGTGACTGTCTTTCATATCTATAATACTGAGCATATAAAAGATTACATAATGAGTCATTGGTTTCTGATCAGAAAAACATGAAACTACTCTCTAAACCCATCTGTCTAAAATTTAATCCTGTCAATATCATACGTACAATTCACAACAGAAAACAAATATAAATTCATATCCAGGGCATTTTTCAAAATAATAAAACTCATACGTATTGTGATTTCCAGATTAATACAAATTTATAAGCATTGTGTTTTTTGATCTCAGAATCCAACATTGGAACAAATTCAGAGCAGTTGTTAATGGGGCTACATGCCAGAAATATGATGTAGAAGATCCTAGAACTCTGATTGGCTAAATACAGTGTCTATTGGTAGGACTGATTGGATAATACAGTGTCTGTTGGTAGGACTGATTGGCTAAATACAGTGTCTATTGGTAGGACTGATTGGATAATGCAGTGTCTATTGGTAGGACTGATTGGATAGATCCTAGACCCTATGATGGGGCTGATGTATGATTTCTTACCTGGCCATTTGGTGATGTAGCTATCTGAGGTTTTAATATTATCCCCCTCTTTCAGTTGACATGTCCACTTCCTGTTGTTGTCTTCATCCTGGAGTTTCATAGTCAGAGTGAGGTGACAGTTATTTGGCTGTGATCCGATTGTGAATCTGGAGTCTGTCTGTAGATCAGTTCCTTTGTCATTGACCCAGATCAGTCTCGCTCCAGCAGGATGGAATAAACGTGGACAGTTTTTTGTTTCGGTGTTTAGGTGACAGTCGAGAGTCACAGTGCTGCCAGACTTTGTCTCTGTGACTCTCTCCTGTACATGGACTACAACAGATGAGAAAGACACAGATGATATAAAAATGTATTTTATTTATTTCTATGGAGAGTGATTTGAAAGTGCTGTGTGTGTGTTGAGATAATGATCACATGAATCACACAGGAAACACTCACTCTCTAGAACAAGGAGATACACAAGGGTATCATCTCCATGTCTTGGTCCATTTTTCCTCAGATATTGTTGACAGGTGTATTCTCCAGCATCCTGAGGTCTGACTTTATCAATGTTCAGAGAGCAGTTAGACCCCAGACTCAGTCTGTCAGCTCTCTCTCTGTTCTCTACACTAAACTTTCCCACTCTAACCACTTCAACAGCTGCACCTCCGTTGTAGCCAAATTTCCATGTAGTTGAGGAGCAGTCAGGATTAACCAGATTATGACAGGGCAGAGTGACATCATCTCCATCTCTGGAGAACACAATGGTGAACTGTCCACTGGCATCTGGGAGAAAGATATGACAGATAATGATGTTTACTCAAACATGAACTTTTACTGAATCTAATTCAGATAATAACATGTTTTCTTTCATTTTGTTTTGTTTTCCTCATTCTATAAAGACAGATTAATAATGTAACAATTTGAATAACAATCTCATATGAAGGTTGAAGTGGAAGATATATTCTTATATTCTGACGTGTTGTTGTTTTTTTTTTTTAATCTGGTAGAGATAAGAGATTTCAGATCAAATCTGCCTTTGGAACATGTCAGATCAAATCTACATTTGGAACACTGTCAATCACACCAGTTTTCTGTTAATGAAAAGGTGTGTCTGTCATGTTTTCTTAGAGAAGCTAGATGCATATACTGAATAAACATCACTACAAAACACAATAAAAAAATTCCCAAATCCATGTCACATAATCAGACAGGATTCAGTTCACTGGAATCAGGAGACTGAGGGCAGGACTTACAATGTCTGACCAGTCACCATGGTTACTACTGGCCGTCACGTCCAGAGCCAACAACCATCCCCAAAGACCAAATGCCCAAAGACTCAGAATCCAAAGACCCAGTACCACACTGAAGCCCACTGAGCACTGTCCCACCAGTATTTAGTCTGCATCCTGTACGTGAGTTTACCTTAACCTTCACTGTTTGAAGATTTCATCTTTAACATTTAACAATGAACCGTAACCTTTACTTTGACCGTTGCACAGTGTGTAAAGTAAAGGAGCCTCACCACTGAAGATGGCCTAACCTGCATCTCTGCATCTCTGCATTTTCTTGTGTTTATTGTAACCCTGAACTTTAATTATTCTCTCTCTCTCTCTTTCTCTCTCACTTTCTCTCTCTCTCTCTCTCTCTCTCTCTCTCTCTCTCTCTCTCTCTCTCTCTCTCTCTCTCTCTCTCTGAATTAGAACAACTTCAAAGCAGTTGTTAATGGGGCTACATGTCAGAAATATGATGTAGAAGATCCTAGAACTCTGATAGGCTGAATACAGTGTCTATTGGTAGGACTGATTGGGTAAATACAGTATCTACTGGTAGGACTGATTGGATAATACAGTGTCTATTGGTAGAACTGATTGGATAATACACTGTCTATTGGTAGGACTGATTGGGTAAATACAGTGTCTATTGGTAGGACTTGGCTATGATGAGGTCTTTGTGTCATTTCTTACCTGTCCATGTGGTGATATAACTGACTGAGGTTTTAACACCATTTCCCTCTTTCAGTTGACATGTCCACTTCCTGTTGTTGTCTTCATCCTGGAGTTTCATAGTCAGAGTGAGGTGACAATTATTTGGCTGTGATCTGATTGTGAATCTGGAGTCTTTCTGTAGATCAGTTCCTTTGTCATTGACCCAGATCAGTCTCGCTCCAGCAGGATGGAATAAACGTGGACAGTTTTTTGTTTCGGTGTTTAGGTGACAGTCGAGAGTCACAGTGCTGCCAGACTTTGTCTCTGTGACTCTCTCCTGTACATGGACTACAACAGATGAGAAAGACACAGATGATATAAAAATGTATTTTATTTATTTCTATGGAGAGTGATTTGAAAGTGCTGTGTGTGTGTTGAGATAATGATCACATGAATCACACAGGAAATACTCACTCTCTAGAACAAGGAGATACACAAGAGTATCATCTCCATGTCTTGGTCCATTTTTCCTCAGATATTGTTGACAGGTGTATTCTCCAGCATCCTGAGGTCTGACTTTATTAATGTTCAGAGAGCAGTCAGACCCCAGACTCAGTCTGTCAGCTCTCTCTCTGTTCTCTACACTAAACTTTCCCACTCTAACCACTTCAACAGCTGCACCTCCGTTGTAGCCAAATTTCCATGTAGTTGAGGAGCAGTCAGGATTAACCAGATTATGACAGGGCAGAGTGACATCATCTCCATCTCTGGAGAACACAATGGTGAACTGTCCACTGGCATCTGGGAGAAAGATATGACAGATAATGACTGTTTACTCAAACATGAACTTTTACTGAATCTAATTCAGGTAGTAACATGTTTTCTTTCATTTTGTTTTGTTTTCCTCATTCTATAAAGACAGATTAATAATGTAACAATTTGAATAACAATCTCATATGAAGGTTGAAGTGGTAGATATATTTTTATATTCTGACGTGTTGTTGTTTTTTTTTTTTCTTAATCTGGTAGAGATAAGAGATTTCAGATCAAATCTGCCTTTGGAACATGTCAGATCAAATCTACATTTGGAACACTGTCAATCACACCAGTTTTCTGTTAATGAAAAGGTGTGTCTGTCATGTTTTCTTAGAGAAGCTAGATGCATATACTGAATAAACATCACTACAAAACACAATAAAAAAATTCCCAAATCCATGTCACATAATCAGACAGGATTCAGTTCACTGGAATCAGGAGACTGAGGGCAGGACTTACAATGTCTGACCAGTCACCATGGTTACTACTGGCCGTCACGTCCAGAGCCAACAACCATCCCCAAAGACCAAATGCCCAAAGACTCAGAATCCAAAGACCCAGTACCACACTGAAGCCCACTGAGCACTGTCCCACCAGTATTTAGTCTGCATCCTGTACGTGAGTTTACCTTAACCTTTACTGTTTGAAGATTTCATATTTAACATTTAACAATGAACCATAACCTTTACTTTGACCGTTGCACAGTGTGTAAAGTAAAGGAGCCTCACCACTGAAGATGGCCTAACCTGCATCTCTGCATCTCTGCATTTTCTTGTGTTTATTGTAACCCTGAACTTTAATTATTCTCTCTCTCTCTCTCTTTCTCACTTTCTCTCTCACTTTCTCTCTCTCTTTCTCTCTCTCTCTCTCTCTCTCTCTCTCTCTCTCTCTCTCTCTCTCTCTCTCTCTGAATTAGAACAACTTCAAAGCAGTTGTTAATGGGGCTACATGTCAGAAATATGATGTAGAAGATCCTAGAACTCTGATAGGCTAAATACAGTGTCTATTGGTAGGACTGATTGGGTAAATACAGTATCTACTGGTAGGACTGATTGGATAATACAGTGTCTATTAGTAGGACTGACTGGGTAAATACAGTGTCTGTTGGTGGGACTTGGCTATGATGAGGTTGATGTGTCATTTCTTACCTGTCCATGTGATGATGTAACTGACTGAGGTTTTAACATCATTTCCCTCTTTCAGTTGACATGTCCACTTCCTGTTGTTGTCTTCATCCTGGAGTTTCATAGTCAGAGTGAGGTGACAATTATTTGGCTGTGATCTGATTGTGAATCTGGAGTCTTTCTGTAGATCAGTTCCTTTGTCATTGACCCAGATCAGTCTCGCTCCAGCAGGATGGAATAAACGTGGACAGTTTTTTGTTTCGGTGTTTAGGTGACAGTCGAGAGTCACAGTGCTGCCAGACTTTGTCTCTGTGACTCTCTCCTGTACATGGACTACAACAGATGAGAAAGACACAGATGATATAAAAATGTATTTTATTTATTTCTATGGAGAGTGATTTGAAAGTGCTGTGTGTGTGTTGAGATAATGATCACATGAATCACACAGGAAATACTCACTCTCTAGAACAAGGAGATACACAAGGGTATCATCTCCATGTCTTGGTCCATTTTTCCTCAGATATTGTTGACAGGTGTATTCTCCAGCATCCTGAGGTCTGACTTTATTAATGTTCAGAGAGCAGTTAGACCCCAGACTCAGTCTGTCAGCTCTCTCTCTGTTCTCTACACTAAACTTTCCCACTCTAACCACTTCAACAGCTGCACGTCTGTTGTAGCCGAATGTCCATGTAGTTGAGGAGCAGTCAGGATTAACCAGATTATGACAGGGCAGAGTGACATCATCTCCATCTCTGGAGAACACAATGGTGAACTGTCCACTGGCATCTGGGAGAAAGATATGACAGATAATGATGTTTACTCAAACAAGAACTTTTACTAAATCTAATTCAGGTAGTAACATGTTTTCTTTCATTTTGTTTTGTTTTCCTCATTCTATAAAGACTGATTAATAATGTAACAATTGAAATAACAATCTCATATGAAGGTTGAAGTGGTAGATAAATTCTTATTATCTGATGTTTTGGTTTTTTGTTTTTAATCTCATAGAGATAAGAGATTTCTGATCAAACCTGCTGTTGTGACATCCCCGATCAAACTACCTGCAGATACAAAAAAAAAGTTTGGATAGAGGAAATATTCAGTGTTATGTTTCTTTTGTAATGTCTTTTGCAGTGTTTTATCGATACCATTCCTACTTTTACTCTTTGGAACATCTCAGATCACACCAGTTCTCTCTTCATGAAGTGGTGTGTTTGTCATGTTTTCTAAGAGAAGCTAGATGCATATACTGAATAAACATGACTACAAAACCAGTACCACACTGAAGCCCACTGAGCACTGTCCCACCAGTATTTAGTCTGCATCCTGTACATGAGTTTACCTTAACCTTTACTGTTTGAAGATTTCATATTTAACATTTAACAATGAACCGTAACCTTTACTTTGACCTTTGCACAGTGTGTAAAGTAAGGCAACCTCACCACTGCAGACGGCCTAACCTGCATCTCTGCATCTCTGCATTTTCTTGTGTTTATCGCAACACTGAACTTTAAACATTGTTTCTCTCTCTTTCTCTCTCTCTCTCTCTCCCTCTGAAATGTAGTTCCTCTTTTTGTCATGATCAGCCTGTCCTGTTGTATGACACTTCCTCTCACCGATGGAACAGAATCATTGAATTCAAATAGTTAAATATGATTACTGTACTACATCTACCACATTTTAGCATCATTTAGAGACATTCAGATAACTCACAGAGTCAGATAACTCACAGACAGTGTGTGGGTCACTGATTAAACACAGAGTACTGTCAGATGAAGCGGTCTCTAACTATTAAATCCCTTTTGAAAAATCATGTCTGTACAAAAATATCAAAGATCTTGGCAAACAAGTGAAAGCAATATGTTCCATGTACTCAGTCAGATTTCAGCTCTGAGAAAGTGAATGAATCATTGTTCATGGAACATTATCACTATGCAACCATGTCCTCTCCTCTAGAGGACTGTAGCATATTCTGTAACAACAAATTAAGCAATAACATAGTATTATGTAATAACTCCACAAAATGTAATACATTTTCACGTCATTATGTAATAATACCCGCATTTTGTTATAATCTCCCACATTTTGTAATAAGTTATTACATATTGTGGTGGTTATGACTATTAGGTCTTAGTGTGTATTCTGCTTGTGTTTTTCTTTGTTCTGTTCTTTTGTGTTTCCTGGTTTGTTTTTTAGGACGTCCCATGGGTGGAGGAGGCCCTAATTATTAGTCCCACCTAAGGATGCGCAATTGGGGGTTCCGCTCTGTAGTGTCGGTTTGGTGGGAGCTGTGTTGGAGCCATGTCACTCCACACCGTAGTTCAACTGTTCTGTTTCCAGGGAAACAATGCTTCAGTTCCATCCACCTGCTCACCACCAGCATTTGTGTGTTGTTTTACTGGCTTTGCTCTCCCTTGTCCTCTGTCATTTTCTAGAAGAAATACTTTACGATCCACAGAGCCTTGTCTAACCGCGTTTCTCCCCTCTGTCATTTTCTAGAAGAAATACTTTACGATACACAGAGCCTTGTCTAACCGCGTTTCTCCCCTCTGTCATTTTCTAGAAGAAATACTTTACGATACACAGAGCCTTGTGTAACCGCGTTTCTCCCCTCTGTCATTTTCTAGACGAAATACTTTACGATACACAGAGCCTTGTCTAACCGCGTTTCTCCCCTTTGTCATTTTCTAGAAAAATACTTCACAGTACACTGAGCCTTGTGTAACTGCGTTTCTACCCTCTGTCATTTTCTAGAAGAAATACTTTACAATACAGATTCTTGTCTAACTGTGTTTCTACTGGCAGTAACATCTCACCTCTTTTTCTTCACACTGGTGACCCTAAATAGGGCTGTGACAATGACAAAATGCAGTTTAATATTTGGGAAGTTTAATTTGGCTTAATTGGTAAAACTGTATCTGTACAGATGAAGATGTTCAGTTTGGCTGGTTTCAGAAGCAATGTTTCAGAAATACACGGCGACTAGAAAACGTTTTCTCGCATCCAAAGCCAAGGTGTTGCTTCATAAGCGCCACATACACTATGACATCATCATTGTCTGCAGAAGTTTGACTTTTACAGAAGTGTCTTTTCTGCAAGGTGTGAGAAAGAGACCAACACTGTGGCTGACTGAGGACACGTCTCATGTGGAGTGTCACTGGTTGTGATGCAAGTGTGTGTGTGTGCATACGTGCATGCATGCGTGTTTGTGATTGTGTTTGTGTGTGCATGTCTCTCTCCCCCTCTCTCCCCCTCTCTCCCTCTCTCTCTCTCTCTCTCTCTCTCTCTCTTCTTCTTCTTCTTCTTCTTCTTCTTCTTCTTCTTCCTATAAAGAGAAAGTGTACATCCTCTTTTGAGATCCTCAGTCTGCTCTGTTACACACACCATTACATGACCACTCAAAACTTTATCTCCATAACACAGTGTTACACACACCATTACATGACCACTCAAAACTTTATCTCCATAACACAGTGTTACACACACCATTACATGACCACTCAAAACTTTATCTCCATAACACAGTGTTACACACACCATTACATGACCACTCAAAACTTTAACTCCATAACACAGTGTTACACACACCATTACATGACCACTCAAAACTTAAGCTCCATAACACAGTGTTACACACACCATTACATGACTATTCAAAACTTTATCTCCATAACACAGTGTTACACACACCATTACATGACCACTCAAAACTTAAGCTCCATAACAGTGTTACACACACCATTACATGACTATTCAAAACTTTATCTCCATAACACAGTGTTACACACACCATTACATGACTATTCAAAACTTTATCTCCATAACACAGTGTTACACACACCATTACATGACCACTCAAAACTTAAGCTCCATAACAGTGTTACACACACCATTACATGACTATTCAAAACTTTATCTCCATAACACAGTGTTACATACACCATTACATGACCACTCAAAACTTTAACTCCATAAAGCAGAGTGTTGAATAAGAGATAGAAGAACATTCGTTCATTCATTTTCTAAGCTGTGTCATGGGGGTGCTGGAGCCTGGCATGTAAACTCCACACAGAATGGACCCTAACCGCCCGGCTGGGAATGCTCCACACAGAACGGATCCTACCTGCCCGGCTGGGAATGCTCCACACAGAACGGATCCTAACCGCCCGGCTGGGAATGCTCCACACAGAACGGATCCTAACCGCCCGGCTGGGAATGCTCCACACAGAACGGACCCTAACCGCCCGGCTGGGAATGCACCACACAAAACGGACCCTAACCGCCCGGCTGCGAATGCTCCACACAGAATGGACCCTAACCGCCCGGCTGGGAATGCTCCACACAGAACGGACCCTAACCGCCCGGCTGGGAATGCTCCACACAAAACGGACCCTAACCGCCCGGCTGCGAATGCTCCACACAGAACGGACCCTAACCGCCCGGCTGGGAATGCTCCACACAGAACGGATCCTAACCGCCCGGCTGGGAATGCTCCACACAGAACGGATCCTAACCGCCCGGCTGGGAATGCTCCACACAGAACGGACCCTAACTGCCCGGCTGGGAATGCTCCACACAGAATGGATCCTAACCGCGCGGCTGGGAATGGAAACGGGGACCTTCGTGTTGTGAGGTGACGAATCTGCAGATCCAAAATCAATTTGGGTTGAGTGGTTGTGTTCAGTGTTGTGTTTCTATTATAAATTCATACCACTCCTCTTGACACTCTGTAGTCATTTATAGAAGACAGGACAACATACGGCTGTCTCCATAAACAACAGAACATACCGGTAACAAATAAGTTCACTTCTTTCTCCAGAAGTTGTGTGAATAGGAAGACTTTTGGACTCCAACTTGTCAGCTTGAGTAGAGGTGTCTGTCTATTTACACAACTTTAATCTCTATTTCTCTTTCTCTCTCTCTCTCTCTCTCTCTCTCTCTCTCCTGAATGTAAGACTAAAATGTAGTTCCTCTTTCGGTCATGATCAGCATGTCCTGTTGTATGACACTTCCACTGACGGAGCAGAATCTTTTCAATCTAATGGTCAAACATCACCACTGTGCTCCTTTTACCACATTAACAACACGTACAGACACACAGATAACTCCCGGAGTCAGGTAACTCACAGATGACACAAATCAACAGAAAAACCAGGTGCACTCATTCAGGTTGAGTCACATCAAGACTTCACAAAGAACAAAGAAAAGGCAGAGATATTTATACAGAACAGAAACTATGATAAATGAACAAACAGAGGTGAACCCCCATGATTCATCTACAGATGAACCCAAGCAGAATGGGAAGGAAGCAACTTCAAAAACGACCAGAGGACCTGTGGAGTGAGAACCGGATAACCGTTAACCGGATAACCGTTAACCGGATAACCGTTAACCGGATAACCGTTAACCAGATAACTGTTTTCTGCTCAAGTTTGACTTTCCCAGAGGTAAAGCGTGAGAAAGAGACCAAAACCGTGACTGAGTGAAGACAGTTCTCACGCAGTTCTCACAAATGTGAGTGGTCTGTGAGTCCTGAGAAATGGTAGAAACTCACAACGTCTAACTACTGAACATCTTTTTTTTTTTACAGTGTCCCCAGCGATAACATCTGTTCATGTGCATGTGTGTGTGTGTGTGTGTGTCTGTGTCTGTGTGTGCGTGTGTGTGTGTCTGTGTGCGCGCATGTTTGTGCATGTATGTGCGTGCATGCATGTATTTGAATGTGTGTGTGTGTGTGTGTGCGTGTGTGTGTGTGCGTGTGTGTGCATGCATGCGTGCATGTGTGCGTGCATGTGTATGAACATGTGTGTGTGCTTTTGTTTGTGTGTGTGTGTGTGTATAAACATGTGTGTGTGTGTGTGTGTGTGTGCGTGTGTATGAACATGTGTGTGTGTGTGTGTGTGTGTGTGTGTGTGTGTGTGTGTGTGTGTGTGTGTATGAACATGCGTGTGTGTGTGTATGTGTGTGTGTGTGTGTGTGTGTGTGTGTGTGTGTGCATGTGTATGAACGTGTGTGTGTGTGTGTGTGTGTGTGTGTGTGTGTGTGAACATGTGTGTGTGTGTGTGTGTGTGTGTATGTGTGTGTGTGTGTGTGTGTGCGCGCATGTTTGTGCATGTATGTGCCTGCATGCATGTATTTGAACGTGTGTGTGTGTGTGTGTGCGTGTGTGTGTGTGCGTGTGTGTGCATGCATGCGTGCATGTGTGCGTGCATGTGTATGAACATGTGTGTGTGCTTTTGTTTGTGTGTGTGTGTGTGTATAAACATGTGGGTGTGTGTGTGTGTGTGTGTGTGTGTGTGTATAAACATGTGTGTGTGTGTGTGTGTGTGTGTGTGTGTATGAACATGTGTGTGTGTGTGTGTGTGTGTGTGTGTATGTGTGTGTGTGTGTGTGTGTGTGTGTGTGTGCGCGCATGTGTATGAACGTGTGTGTGTGTGTGTGTGTGTGTGTGTGTGTGTATGAACATGCGTGTGTGTGTGTGTGTGCATGTGTGTGTGAACAAAAGCATGCAGACTGATTTAATATTAATTGTCTTTGAAGGCTGGTTAATGAACTGTGTGCTTGGAGGCTGTGCCGTAGAGACAATAGTCTAGAAACATGAAGAAAAGTTCAAAGTCTGACAAGTCCTCTTTGACACACTTTGTGTCTTTATGTAGTACGACACACTGATGAAGATTTGAAGCAATGTGAAAAGTCTGTGTTTTCTGCAGTTTCCTCAGGTTATTAACTAACTGCCTCCATCAGTCCCAATAAACAGTACAAAATACACAGCCACAGCAACAACAACTAATTACAATTACAGACAAACATTATCACATCAGTCTTCTTTACCTGTCAGAAGAAGGAGGCTTTGGATTGTCAGTCCAAGAAGAGATGTCTGTCTGTTTGCTGCCATACTGAATTTGATCTGTTTCTCAGATGTACCCTGTCTAAAATGAACAGATGGTCTGTAAGATAGTCCCTTATACATCACGGGCCCTTCCTGTGTGATGCCACTTCCTCTGACCAGCTAAAAATCAACCATTTTGGGTTTTCAGTTAAACCACACACTGTAGAGTTTCTAATTCAGCAGTGCATGTATCATTGATCCCACTGTAGTAACTGCTGTAGACGCATGTGTTTTAACAGAATAATGTTTTCTTTATTTCAGGTGTACAGCTCATTAAAACACATGTCATTTCTCAGTCAGTTACATCACATCTCAACATGTGTATGACAGTCCTCATATACCACAACACAAGTTCCTCATTCAGAACTCAGTGTCGTAAACACAGAAATGTATTTGTGTAAATAAAAGAGACAACAATGAGAGCTCATATGTGTTATGCCTTGTTGTGTGTTGTGTGTTGTATGTTGTGTGTTGTGTGTTATGTTGTGTGTTGTATGTTGTGTGTGTTATGTTGTGTGTTGTGTGTGTTATGTCAGGGTCTGTTTGTGTTTGTCTTTCCCTTAGTTCCCTTTTCATCTCTTCCCTTCACCTCTCCCTCAATAATCACTCATTCATTAATAATCATACTGTATCCAGACGATATAATACCCATAGAACATATTCATATTAATAATCCCTCAATAATCACTTATTCATTAATAATCAGACTGTATCCAGACAATATAATACCCATATAACATATTCATACTAATAATCCCTCAATAATCACTTATTCATTAATGATCATACTGTATCAACACAATATAATACCCATATAACATATTCATATTAATAATCCCTCAATAATTACTCATTCATTAATGATCAGACTGTGTCAGGACAAAATAATACCCATAGAACATATTCGTATTAATAATCCCTCAATAATCATTTATTCATTAATAATCATACTGTATCCAGACAATATAATACCCATAGAACATATTCATATTAATAATCCCTCAATGATCATTTATTCATTAATGATCATACTGTATCAACACAAAATAATACCCATAGAACATAGTCATGTTGATAATCCCTCAATAATCACTCATTCATTAATAATCATACTGTATCAAGACAAAATAACATCTATAAAACATTCATATTAATCATTTACTAACCATCATTCTTTAAAGTTGTCATGAATAGTGTGAGAGACTGGATGCATGTGCAATAGACAAGGCTTTTATTGAACACAGACTAGACTAGGATACAAGGCCTGGCACACAGAACAGGAACAGGACAAGAAACAGACTGGATACACAGCAGGGTTTCACACAGGATTAAAAATATCTTTCACAATCACACAACTCAGAGTTACAGAGAAGTATCATAGGAAAATATCTTCCAGCAAAATACAGCAGAGGGCGCTCTCACCACTATTCCATAGTTTATTCATTACTCATCACTGTCACCAAATCAGAACTCATATTATGACTGTCCTCTTCTGCTTACTGCACAGTTCAGCCCTTAAACAGTCAGACAACGCTTTGATAAATATAATATTTAAAAAAAAGTACTGAAAAGGAGAATAACTGGACATCTTATAAGAGGTTAACCCTGAAAAAGTCTTACATGAGAAACTAGGATAAAACAAGGTTATAAAATACCCAGATATTTTCTATCATTATGTGTTTGTGTCATGTTAAATGTGAGTGACTCACAGTGATGTGAGTGGAGGGTAAATGAACAGACTGACTGATAGTCTCATAGGTGACAGCATCTGCACGTTCATCCTACAAACAAACCACAGAGAGGAGGAAATACACTCTTTTACAACACAACAACATCATAAACATTCACAAAGAAAATGTGTTTTTTAATTTGTTTATAATTGTTATAATAAATTGATTGATTGATTGACTGATTGATTGATTGATTGATTGATTCATATTATTTTAGTTTGATGTGCTTATAACATTATTAAAATTATGATAAGTATGATGACTGCTGACTTCATAACCACACATATAATCATATACGTGTGATTATTTAATCAGCGGTCGTCGTACTAGGTAAGGAGAATGACTCACTGTGGGTGTCTGATTTCTCATTCCATTCTCTGAAATAAAATTCAACAACAATCCACAGTCATTACAGAAAAACTGTTCTGTTTGTTAGACACTAGTGACAGAAGAAAACATTAACAGGAACTATGTGATCACTATGGTGTTATTATGTATAATACTATTATTATGATAGGTATAAGACAGTCATGATCAGGTGTAGATTCAAGATTCAAGATTCAAGAGTTTTATTGTCATGTGCACAGCAAAACAGGCAGTTACACTGTACAATGAAATTCTTACTTTGCTAATCCTCCGTTACCAGACAATATATAAATAGGTAAAAAAAGTGTAAGCCAGTACATGAGAAATGCTTTGTCATCTTATTACTCTTCCGCCTTATGTAACACTCAACATGGGTAACAAGTAACACACGTAACACTTATTATAATATGAAATACTTATCACTCTTTTCATCTTTTAATAAAACTGCCAGCTTCAGAGCAGTCACTAATTACCAACCTTTTTACATGGTACTTCAGTAAATATACTGGGGTGTGTGTGTGTCAGTATACTGGTGTGTGTGTAAATATACTGGTGTATGTGTAAACATACTGGTGGGTGTGAGAGAATATACTGGTATATGTGTAAACATACTGGTGTGTGTGAGAGAATATACTGGTGTCCATGTAAATATACTGGTGTGTGTGAATATACTGGTGTATGTGTGTTGCGTTACTTGTTGTTTTATTCTTGTACTTGTCGTGTCATTGTGGTGTGTTTACCCTCTTCTCACTCACAAAAGAATACTTGTTTAGAGAAATTATAATTTGCTAATATGTCTTGTGTCTCTCTTGGGTTGGTGCAAGGGTTTCGACAGATTTTAACACTTAAACCTCTGACAGAAAAAAAACCCTAAACACTCATTAAACCATGACAGACTGCTTGATCAGTCTGAATACTCACTGACTCTTCTGTTATACAACAGCACAACAACAACCACAAGCAGGAGAACAGAGACTGTGTGATCAGTCTGAATACTCACTGACTCTTCTGTTATACAACAGCACAACAACAACCACAAGCAGGAGAACAGAGACTGCACCAGCCAGACGACACAACAAAATCTCTATCACAGACATCTCTGATGATTGGTCAACTGCAGAAATGAGAAAGAAAGAAATCAGGGTTGGGGCTGTACACATCAATTTACACTGAACATTATAAGAGAACATTCTACATTTTAAAATGTCTATAACACTACCTCACTCTTACAGTGTTATTAAACACTATAACACAACCCTACTGTTATGAAATAAAACTCTAAAAAGCAGCATCAGAGTGATTCAGATCACTGTCATCAGTGAAAGACTCTACCAGCTGTGTTTAACACTGAGGTGAGACTGGTCTTACCGGTCATGTACCTTTTTCTTAACTGGAAATGATGAGAAAAAAAAGAACTAGCAGGAGTTTTCACACAGGTTTTAAACCATCACTGTTTCTCTCTATCTGATCTGTCTTTTCTTTAAACCATCACTGTTTCTCTCTATCTGATCTGTCTTTTCTTTAAGCCATCACTGTTTCTCTCTCTCTGATCTGTCTTTTCTTTAAACCATCACTGTTTCTCTCTATCTGATCTGTCTTTTCTTTAACACTGATTATTACTCTGATTCATTTTACACATTTAAGATAAAGAACTAAGACACACTCACATCCACTGTGTATACAGCCCATTTCTCATACCAACACTATGATCTTGAGGATTACAGTGTCTTATGTCATGTGTGTGTTGTTTGTAGGCTGTAATAATGAACTGGTTTTGATGGGTCATTTCCTACCTGTCCATGTGGTCATGTAACTGACTGAGGTTTTAACTTCTCCTCTATCAGTCAGTTGACATGTCCACTTCCTGTTGTTATCGTGGTGCTGGAGCCTGACTGTCAGAGCTCTGGGGCAGTAAATTGAGGATGAGATCTTTAATCTGGAGTCTGTTAAACTGAGATCAGTTCCTGTTTCATCCACCCAGATCAGATTGAGTCCATCAGGCAGTGTTTGAGAGTTACACTCTGACCTCTCAGTGTTCAGGAGACAGTACAGAGTCACAGAGCTGCCCAACTTCATCTCAGTGTTTTGTGTTTGAGGTCGTACTACAGCAGAGATGGAAAAGACAAATGATATAAAAATGGACGTCAGAAGAGAGTCACAGTCATAGTGCTGCCCACATTGATCTCAGTCTTTGGTATGTTTGTGAGAACTACAGAAGAGATGAAAAAGACACCAATAATAGAAAATCTTACATCAGCTTTATTATCTATTTTACTTTGCACTGGAAGCAGTATGATCACGTGAATCACACAGGAAACACTCACTCTCTAGAACACGCAGAAAGACACGGGCGTCAGTTCCATATAGTCTATCTCCACTTAGAGATTGTCGACAGGTGTAGTCTCCAGCATCCTGAGGTCTGACTTTATTAATGTTCAGAGAGCAGTCAGACCCCAGACTCAGTCTGTCAGCTCTCTCTCTGTTCTCTACACTGATCTTCCCATCAGTGACCAGTTCAACAATTGCACTTCCGTTGTAGCTGAACAGCCATTCAGTTGAGGAGCAGTCAGGATTAACCATATTAAGACAGGTCAGAGTGACATCATCTCCATCTCTGGAGAACACAGTGCGGATCTGTCCACTGACACCTGGGAGAAAGTCATGACAGATAATCACTGTTTTCTGAAATCTGAACTGTAACTGAATCTAGGGCATAGACCATTTTGTTTTATTTCACTGTTTTTGTTTTCATAACTATTTTTCATTTTGACCAAATAAATGATCACTTATAGAATAAAACGTAACTTTTAAATGAAGCTGTGAAGTCAAACAAGTAGAAGTACATGAATATGAGAGAAAACATGAAGGAAATGGATTTATTGAACTATACATCTGGATTTAGTAATGAAACAAAATCAATTATTACTTTTAAAAATATATTCCAACATGATGGTTGAAGTGGTGGATATATTCTCCATCATGTCGTTTTGTTTAATCTGATAGAGTTGACACAGCGTTCCAGATCTAACCTGCTTTTCCAACATCTCAGATCAAACCTGCTCTCATGATTGGTCACATGAAAACAAAGCTGTTGTTTGTGTTATTGTGTTTGTTTATGACTGAGGGTTCTCTTGCTAAATGCATCACGTTCTGTAAACAGACACAGGGCCACTGTATCAAATCCACCACATTAACATCACGCAGATGTATTCAGGATAACTCACAGAGTCAGATAACTCACACAGTCAGACAACCCACTGTGTGTCAGTGACATAGACTCTGATTACACACAGAGCGCTGTAAGATGAGGTTGTCACCAAATGTATAAATCAAGATTGGAACGGCCCTCGTCTATACAAAAAACATCAAAAATGAGAGAGCACCACAGAAATGAAGGAGATGGACATTCAGTTTGTGTATTCTATCATGAAAATGATGTAATCACCTTTAGACAAATGCAACATCTGCAGAAAGATGATTCAGTAAAATCCACTCCCCATGACAAAATGGAAAATAGGTGTGACCATGTGTGATAAATGTCTATTAGAAATGAATCCCCACTGATGGAGTGAAAACACTTTGTCTCATTGAAAGTAGATGAGATGCTGGGAACAGAATTCAGTGTTTACATCTCCATGGTGATAGGCATGTTAATGTCTTAACCAGGGTTTACGTTAGCCAGCATCACGTGTAGTTGTCCAGCAGACGAACACATCAGCGGCCAAAATGTGCCAAATAAATAAATAAATACATTAAATAGCCTAATGTTGTGTGACCTATAAAATATGCTTCCAAGACAACTTAAATATAAACCTACATTATGCAAATGTTTGGTTTTATGGCCGCAGTGACAGTGAGTGTTTGGCCATGTGACTATAGTAGCTGCTTTCGCTCCACTCCGCATATTAAATGTCAAATCAGTTTCGGAATTCGGACCGACCACCCTATTATTTTATTTGCTTTTTGCTTTAGCCTGTTTTCACGTTATTTATTCACGTGTGTGTTTTGTGTTTTACTGCTGTTGACATGCAGGTTATTATATGGCTATTTGTCCGGTAGTTATTCTATACGGCCGGAATCCTGGGATATTAACGGCCGTGTTGGCTGTCAAAAAAAAGTCTAGCGTAAACTCTGCTCTTAACACATTTCTGAGGTGACAAACGTGCATTATCTCACTACTGCGTTTCTCATTTCCACACATTTATGAAAGATTTAAACACACAATAGAGCTCCCTCTCCCTCAGTGTTCAGGGTGTGGTCTTCAACATCAGTAACTCTACATCCTTGTTTTCTGACTTAGGATTTTAAGATGTTTCAGAATTAAATAGTGAATTTGTAGTTACACAGATATTTTCCTATAAACAATTTGTTACACAGACATTATCTAATGGACATTTCTAAGACCCAAAGCCAGTGTATTGCACCATATGGAACACAAACATTATGACATCATTATTTTCTGCAGAGGTTTGTCTTTGACAGAAGTGTCTTTTCTGTGGAGTGTGGGAGAGAGTAAATGGATTTTACTTGCTTTCCATTGGAGTCATATGTTAGTGGTTTGTCCTTCGTTCAGAAATGGTGAAAATCAGAAATGGTCTGAAAATCTCAATGTTCGACCAATGAACAGCTTTTTTCCAGCAACCGTGTCTGTAATATTTGATTTAAGCTTGTTTGTCATTCTCTGTAAATTATTGTTGATACTGCACAAGGATCACTAGATAGATAGATAGATAGATAGATAGACAGATAGACAGATAGATAGATAGACAGACAGACAGACAGACAGACAGATAGATAGATAGATAGATAGATAGATAGATAGATAGATAGATAGATAGATAGATAGATAGATAGATAGATAGATAGACAGATAGATAGAAGCTTGTGACAGATAGATGAGGAGACCTGGTGTGGTAAAGGGAAGTGGAGATACTGTGGTGATGATCTCATTCTTTCAGTCTCTATATTTATATCTTACCATGTTTCTGTGCTCTGTGTTTTTCACCACAACATCCTCACATTCACATTACTAATGGAAACATAGAGGACCCTGAATGCCAGGAACTGGTGCATATTTATATATGAGGAAATCAGCATAGAATTTTTCTTTTTTTATTTCGTTATTAGAGTTTGAAAGTATTTTACTCTTGGCTGTGATAAGTAATATCTGGCCCTCTGTTGTGAGTGTGTTAGTGGTTTGTCTAATTAACCTCTTTCACACTGCATGTGTCACAGAAACAGAGAGGAACCAAGACAGGTTCACACAGAACTTGAGATCTATGGTTTGATAGAATCAAGACCTGATATGCTGTTTCTACAATTAATTATCTTATGGTTTAAAAACTTTAAGACATTAAGTTTGAATAAAAATAGAATATACTCTTTTCATGAGGTAGGGGCAGTCCTATGGATTGGTTTATAATTTTTCAATGTTAAATGGCATTTAAAAAAAAATTTTTTTTTTTTGCTCATGAGCAAAAGAAACACAGGTGTCTCTTTCTGTGAAAATCTGTTTACCTCACAGATAGAGAAAACAGACTCAAAACAGGAAGAAAAGTTTCAGTTGTGAGAAGGATGAAACTGGAGCAAATAAATGCAGTAGATTGTCACCAAAGTGACCTGAGTGAGGATGGGGTTTGGCAGGTCAAAGGTCAATGCCAGTTATGTGAAGGGAGGAAACTGACTAAGACATCAATTCCCAGTTAGACTGTTTGCATAAAGCTGTCCACAGGAAGCAGTCTGACTTAATCTGAGTTACTTGCTGTGAGGCAAGCAGTGGAGCTGGACCCAAATGCAAACTTGATTTAAACAGTGCAGCCAACCAGTGTCTTCAAATGATAACAAACAACAATAGACAGGTTAAACACAAGGGCTTAAATACAGAAGGAGAACTAAACTGGGGAAATGTGATTGGTACAAATTAACAAGGCTGAAACGAGGTTAATAAATAGAATAAACAGGATCAGGTGAGGGGCGGAGACAGACACGGAGCAGGAGCACAAGACATTTCAAAATAAGAGTCCAAAACGATGTGCAGGCTGTGACACTTGCTCTCTTGAATTCAGCACAGGACGTTTTTTATTATTATTATTAGACTTTGAAAAGACTGTAAAACTTCTTAATTGTGGTGAATAATTTCCATTAATTTCCAGTACCCCGTTGTCAAAGTCTCAACCAAATCAACTGCTAAAACTGAAATTTTCTACAGACATAATTTGAGAAAGTGAGTGCAGTAGATATTGGCCACAGTGACATGAGTAAGGGGCGGGTGTGTGACCAAAACTCACAGGGGAGAAAAGGAACCTTCTGGTCCAGGTCAAAGGTCAGTGCCAGCTATGTGAAGGGATGAAACTGCATGACAGTTGTGGACCAGTACGAATGCAACTCCCAGTTAAACTAATTGTATGGAGCAGTCTAGTGGGACCAGTCTGAGTTAATCACTGTTTAATAGGTCAGCAGGATGACGGTATATAAATGAATATGCAGAAACATCAGGGTGAATTTATGTTCAAAAAAAACAAACAAGAGCCCAGTAGGTAGTTCTGACCTCTGTCCATTCAGAAATAACATTCAACTTCACACCATTGACAAAAATAGTGATACTACTTCACACTAAATTAATTTACCAACTAACCACACTCCATCAGTCCCAACAAACATCACCAAACACACACACACACACACACACACACACACACACACAGCATCAACAACAAACAACAAATAACCACAAAGTTCACATCATTCTTCTTTACCTGTCAGAAGAAGGAGGATTTTTATTGTCATCTCAGGTAGAGAGGTCCGTCTGTTTGCTGCCATACTGAATTTGCAGTCTCTCTCTCTGTCTGTCTCTTTCTCTCATGTGTCTACCCTGTCTGAAGTGACAAGAAGGGCTCTAGGATGCTCTCTCAAACATCTTCAGCCCTTCCTGTGTGATGTCACTTCCTCCTACCTGTGGACATGAACTATTTTTGGTGTTCAGTTGAACCACACATTGCAGAGTTTCTAATTCAGTGGTGTATGTGTCACTGACCACACTGTGTCAATGTTGGAAACATGTGTTTTATCAGGATCAACTTTTCTTTCTTTCATGTCTACAGTTGGGCGGCACGGTGGCGCAGTGGGTAGCGCTGTTGCCTCACAGCAAGAAGGTTTTGGGTTCGGTTCCCGGCCGGGTCCTTTCTGTGTGGAGTTTGCATGTTCTCCCCGTGTCTGCGTGGGTTTCCTCCGGGAGCTCTGGTTTCCTCCCACAGTCCAAAGACATGCAGGTTAGGTGAATTGGAGACACTAAATTGCCCTTAGGTATGAGTGTGTTTGTCTGTGTGTCTGCCCTGCGATGGACTGGTGACCTGTCCAGGGTGTTTCCCCGCCTTTCGCCCTATGTGCGCTGGGATAGGCTCCAGCACCCCCGCGACCCTAATCAGGATAAGCGGTTTAGAGAATGAATGAATGAATGTCTACAGTTCATAAAACAAAAGCCATTTCTCAGTCCACCACCTCACATATCAGCAGGCCCGTCCTCTGCGCGTGAATGAATTCATGAGAAATCTTTTCACCTCTTTTCCTCTCAGAAGGACATTAGTGTCTGACAAATGCAGCCTGAACCTCCACATGTGTTACAGCTCTAACTCCATAAATCATACTGGCAGCTTATGAAAGAATCATGTAGAACTGGTCTAGCACTGAAACCATGCTATTCACTGGTGACAGATCAGCTTGACCAAAGGCTGACAGAACTCCCTTCATTCACATGTCATTGATGCTCTTTTTTAAAGTAAATCCAATGAACTGTTTTTTTACCAGTGTACACACACTCCCTACTCAGAGTGTAGACTAATAAACATTGAAATGTATTAGTGTATTGTGGAAATAATGACTATTACTAGAAATGACGTGGTATCTGAGAGATTTAAATTGAATGTGTAAGAGACAATGTGGGCTGTGCAGTATGTTAGTATAATACTGTGCTGATCTAAATCTTGAGAAATAGTCAGTGCTGAGTTCTCTGGACAAATGTCTGAGTTATTTGATTGAAAAGACTGAGCAGATGAACAGTTTGACCTGCTGTTCTCCCCTCTCTCATCCAATAGAGATGAATTCCATCCATCCACCCTTCACTGCTTTATCCAGTTTCACCACTGCACATGGCAAACACATCTCCCAACTGCTGTTCAAAATCAAATAATCACATTAAACAAAATCAGTTAATAAAATCAAAATCTACCACCTGCATTCCCCATCATTTCCCCAATACTATGTCAAAAGAACACCTGTCTGTCTTACAATTTGGTATTTAGCAGACGCTTTTAGCCAAAGTGACTTACAATATGTGCATCACTTAGTAAGAACCTCATCACTTAGTAAGAACCTCTATCAAAGTATGAAAAGAAATTGCACTCAGGCGGTTTAAAAACTCTGCATTAAGAACAGCACTTCGAAAAACAATATATGTACTTCTACAACGTCTCTGACTGACTCATAACAAATTTACACCATCACAATGAGTCGGCTGCTGAACTGATGCTATGACTGCGTGATCCCTGCCAGGGCTATGCCAGGCCATGGCTAGCTGGTGAGACTGTGTTATGAGACTCATTGAGCACTTGAAATGACTCGGAGTATACAGGTATATACTCCAAGTATATAGTATCTCATTTACTAAGAATTTTAGATATTAGTTGTGGAAAATAGGCAAAGCCCGAGCCGCACTTGCAACAATATCATAGCTAACAAGCTAGCTAACATTAGCTACACGACTCCAAAGCAAGGGTTAACACGTTGCCTGATTTCTTTAAACTCCAAGACACGAACTTAACGAATAGAAAACGTCTTCAGTCCTCACATCACCAGGACTGTTATCACCTCCCTTACCACAGTTAACACCTCCCTTACCACAGTTAATACCACCTTTACCACAGTTAACACTTCCCTTATCACAGTCAGCACCTCCCTCACCACAGTTAACACCTCCCTTACCACAGTTAACACCTCCCTTATCACAGTTAACACCTCCCTTACCACAGTTAACCCCTCCCTTACCACAGTCAACACCTCCCTTACCACAGTTACCACCTCCCTTATCACAGTTAACACCTCCCTTACCACAGTTAACACCTCCCTTATCACAGTTAACACCTCCCTTATCGCAGTTAACACCTCCCTTACCACAGTTAACACCTCCCTTACCACAGTTAACACCTCCCTTATCACAGTTAACACCTCCCTTACCACAGTCAACACCTCCCTTACCACAGTCAACACCTCCCTTATCACAGTTAACACCTCCCTTATCACAGTTAACACCTCCCTTACCACAGTTAACACCTCCCTTACCACAGTCAACACCTCCCTTACCACAGTTACCACCTCCCTTACCACAGTTAACACCTCCCTTACCACAGTTAACACCTCCCTTACCACAGTTAACCCCTCCCTTACCACAGTTACCACCTCCCTTACCACAGTTACCACCTCCCTTACCACAGTTAACACCTCCCTTATCACAGTTAACACCTCCCTTATCACAGTTAACACCTCCCTTATCACAGTAACACTAAACTGCCAACTAAAAATGACAGCTCTCATATCAGTTCTCAAGAAACCAGGGTGTGATACAGCTGATCTAGTAAACTATTGACCAGTCTCTCTCTCTGTTGCCATTGCTAGTTAAAATCCTTGACCACATTGTTTCTGCCCAAAGCTACAAAGTTACATTTAACTACAAACCCATCTGAGTTTAGTTTGAGACTGGGCACAGCACGGAAACTTCCCATAGTCAGAGTTCTGAATGATCTCCTTATGTCAGCTGACTCAGGAGATATGAATAATCTTGTATTCACCATTTCATACCACAGAACATCTTTCATTTCTCATCACTGCCACTAAACCAAAAGTCAACTGTCTTCTTGAGTTTTCAGACCTGAGACAGAAATTAAAACATAAAAACTAACAAAACATGATGTGGTATAGGAACTATAAAAATATGCTGGTTCTCAGTGTTTTTTTATTTTCTGATTCATTTCTGATGACAGCAGTGTGCTTCAGATTAAAGAAGATGTCTGTAAATTAAAGATTCAGAAATGTATTATTCATGGTGGTAACAACAGTGCAGAGTTCTACAAATGTTCAAAGCTCTTTAGACAGTGAAATGATCCCTGACACAGTGAGATAAATATGGTTATAATCATATGAGTTTACAGTTAGATTTTCTCTTAATTTACACAGTCATGACCAAAGACTCACATCTCTTTCATTAACATTCATTAACATTCACATTTTTACCCAGCCACAGCTAATGACGCAGAGCTCTTATCAGAATCACGTAAAGACCTTCGGCTCATGTTATTATCAAACTATAAAAAAAAGAACAGTTATTATTGTCACAGGTGTCTTAAACAGTTTTAAAATAGGAATATTTATGTGACAGAGTGATAGAATTAGACATATTTCTGGATTTGTACTGGATTTGAGAAATGCTGGTGTCGTAATCCTGAATGGCAGAAATTCAAGCGTTATCGTGGAAACTAGACATTCAGTGTGTCGTATGTGTGATTTTTGGTCTTTCTTTAAACTGCACATACGTCATATCTATTCTATAGACCGTCACCAACTATTCTGTAACTAACCCGGTGCTAACCAGAGGTGGATGAGCTCCGACTTCCGAGTCTTGGCTCCTAAATATGGAGAGTTACTGTTACGTGCGGCGCACTGTGCGTTTTTGTTTGTGTGCGTCTTGTTTTGTTTGCGTCTCTCTCTCTCTCTCTCCCTCTCGCTCTCTCTCTCTCCACAGGTACCCAGTGGTGGAGGGCCGGCAATACCATCTGGCCTGATGTTGTGCCCCGCCCCTCTCTCTCCCGTTCGACCAACCAGGGAGGGAGTGCCCCTCGCGCTGTAGCCAACCAGACGCGGAGCGCCAACATTTAAACACCACTGGATGTGCTGTGTGGGTAGATTTTCGGTCTCGTTTTGCGTTCGCTTGTGCTATACTGTGTTCTAATTACTCGCTGTATATCGTGTTTGACTTTTGTTATTATTGACTACGGATTTGGATTACGGATTGGTTTTGGTTGCTTTCGACTGGCGCGGGGAGAAGAATAGGTAAGAAGGGGATCCCCGCGCTAGGAGTTAACTGTGTATAGGGGTTAGGTTAGAGGCGGGTGCCACTATTGTATGTTTTGTTTTGTAGGCAGTGAGTGTAGTTAGGTTTATTTTGGCTCTGCCACCTTTTTAGTTTCTCGTAGTTACGTGTGTGTTTCCGTAGGCAGTTAGGGTGGTTTCTGTTATATTTCGTTCATTCCTTTGGCGCCGTCTGTAGTTCTCTCCCCTCTCCGCGTTCAGGTGTAAATATTTCTGTATATATATATATATTCTTGTAAATATTCTTTTGGCACTTTGTAAATATCTTTAATACATTGCACTTTTTTTGTTGTACATTGCTCCCGTGTCCGTGTGTTTTTTTTCCCCTCGCACCGTCCCAATCCGACACTGGTGGTGGGTTTCCTTTATGCTACGTCCCTGCTCATACCCCTAGACCCAACTCACCATCTGGGACGTAACAGTTACAATAAAGAGAAATACACTTGTCAGTTTGTAAATGATATAATGAATCCCTGAATGCACTAAGATGTCTTATTACAGCCTTAATGGGGAAACTGTAATTCTGTAATGATTAAATATTTCACTGTTGGAAAAAAGATCCATTCCATCATTACCCCCAGCATGATTCTGTGGGTCCGATGCAATACCAGCAAAATGCACCAGAGGGCAATGCGGCGTTTATTTAATACAGATGGTCAGTCAAGTAACGTCACCCAAAAACATCCTGTGCATTTACTGTCCCCTTCTGTACTTCCACGGAGCTTAGCCATCAAAGACAAACTAAATCATGAAACTATCACACACAGTTTAGTGAGTAAAGACAACATGAGAAAAATACTGAAGGTGTCATTCACAGATAACTCATCACTGGGTTTTTAATGTGTCTTAAATCTGTTCACACATTAGATATGGATTAACATTAACCTGACGGTGTAAATAAAACTGTTTATGGCATACGGGGGCTGAATATATCTGATGTTTCTACTTGTCTTCATTTCTTCTTATTGACAACAGCATAGAAGTTACTGGGGTCTTGGTCACTGGGGTTGTCATGGTGATCCTGCTGTTGTTGTCCTGTTGTTCTTACAGTGGCGTAGGTCACTGTGTCCACAGCCTGGCTCTGAATGAACATGAGAGAAATGATTCAAATGTTTATCATGGATGGAAGTAAACATGAACAGTCTTGGTTTTCACTCACATTGTCTGTTCTGGCAGCAATTTTGCTGAGAGGAGAAACTTCAGCATAGGTCACGGTTTCCGGAATCTTCTTTTCCTTATAGTAAAGCAAAAACGAATTCATAAAAAAACATTATTGCGTTCTGTTAAATAAATGACAAGTGTTTGAGTCCAATGCGTTCACTTTTTTTCCCTAACAAAAATATCAAAAATAATACAATCTGCTTCCAGGCAATCACACCTAGTGTGAGCACACAACTGTAACCACGGTAACAAGTAAACTTGTCTATGTGAATATAGTGAAACGATGAAGGCAACAATAAAGGTGTAGAGTGTTTCATTTCACACTCACGGTGATGTCAGTAGAGGGGGCGTAAGCAGAATGATTGACAGTTTCACAGGTCACAGCATCTGCACTTTCACTCTACACACAAACCACAGAGAGGAGGAAACACAGAGTCTTACAACAGAACAACATCATCACAAACCTTTACTCTATTTAACATGTGTGTTATATTCGAAAAACAGTTTAGTGTGGTGTGTGTTTATGGTTCAAATGATGGACTTAAGGTTTCATATCTCATAGACAAATTGTTCATTATCATTGATTATAGTCTTAAAGAAAATTATTATCTCATCTTAAGATAGTGTGTGAAGCATCCTGTTAATCTGAATTTCCCAGCAGTGAGCAGTGAAGTGTAATGAATTACCTGGTGGACATTACTCGCCGTGAGTTGCTGATTTCTCTCTCCACTGCCTGGAATGTAATTAAACAACATGGTACTAGTGTTTCAGATTAGGACAGAGTCTCTCAGACGTTCATTCAGCTTGTTTAACTGTTTATCAAGACTGAGTATCACACATAACAACAGAATTACTGTTACATCTTGTTAGGGGCGGGCTCATCTCATCCCGGTCATGACCAAGATTTGGTGGAGATTTAAAAAAAAGCATAAACTGATTGTGCACATTACCGATATCTCAGTGATTCAGTTGACAGCTGGTAAGTTTTGTTCTCATATCAGTAGTAGGAGTCTGACTGGATAGAGTTCCTGACTAAAGATCGGTCATTTAGTGATGAAAAGAGATCATTATACTCACTGAGTCTAATGATGGCAAACAGCAAAACAATGAATATAACAGCAACTCCAGCACTCACAGCATAGATGACAAACTCTGATGGACAGACAGAGACAGAGGGAGACAGAGAGACAGAGACAGACGGATATGTCAGTTTCTTCAAGTTCTTTTCCCAGTGTTGTGTCATTACCTGACAAATAAAAACTTAACTATTTACTCTATATTACATAAGAGAAAAGATTGTTCAACACTGCTGCCATTCCAGCTGTCACTCTCTAGAATATTACGATTCACTTGGTGGTGCTGCTACTACCTTAAGCTTATTAAATACATCTTTATAACATTACTTTACTGTCAATAAGCATAACTTTGTAACACTTCCTTACCGTTATTAAAAACTACAACTCTATAAAATTACGATACTGTTACTAAACACAACTCTATAACACTAGTTTACAGTTATTAAACACTATAACTCTGTAAAACTATCATACTGTTATTAAACACTGTAATTATACAATGCTATCTTACTGTAATTAAACACTGTAACTCTATAATATTACCTTACTGTTGTATACCACCACTATATCATACTATATTTACATACTATAGTAAATACTGTATTTTATCTTACAGACTGTGTTTCTACAGATTCTGAGGACTGTGGAGTGTATTTAGTTTTGGTGTTGATAATTCTGGGGACTGTGAGGTGTATTTAGTTTTAGTGTTGATAATTCTGAGGACTGTGGAATGTATTTAGTTTTGGTGTTGATAATTCTGGGGAGTGTGAGGTGTATTTAGTTTTAGTGTTGATAATTCTGGGGACTGTGGAGAGTATTTAGTTTTAGTGTTGATCATTTTGGGGACTGTGAGGTGTATTTAGTTTTGGTGTTGATAATTCTGGGGACTGTGAGGTGTATTTAGTTTTAGTGTTGATAATTCTGGGGACTGTGGAGAGTATTTAGTTTTAGTGTTGATAATTCTGAGGACTGTGGAGTGTATTTAGTTTTAGTGTTGATAATTCTGAGGACTATGGAGTGTATTTAGTTTTAGTGTTGATAATTCTGAGGACTATGGAGAGTATTTAGTTTTAGTGTTGATAATTCTGGGGACTGTGGAGAGTATTTAGTTTTAGTGTTGATAATTCTGAGGACTATGGAGAGTATTTAGTTTTAGTGTTGATAATTCTGGGGACTGTGGAGAGTATTTAGTTTTGGTGTTGATAATTCTGAGGACTGTGGAATGTATTTAGTTTTAGTGTTGATAATTCTGAGGACTATGGAGTGTATTTAGTTTTAGTGTTGATAATTCTGAGGACTATGGAGAGTATTTAGTTTTAGTGTTGATAATTCTGAGGACTGTGGAGAGTATTTAGTTTTAGTGTTGATAATTCTGAGGACTATGGAGTGTATTTAGTTTTAGTGCTGATAATTCTGAGGACTATGGAGTGTATTTAGTTTTAGTGTTGATAATTCTGAGGACTATGGAGAGTATTTAGTTTTAGTGTTGATAATTCTGGGGACTGTGGAGAGTATTTAGTTTTGGTGTTGATAATTTTGAGGACTGTGGAATGTATTTAGTTTTAGTGTTGATAATTCTGGGGAGTGTGAGGTGTATTTAGTTTTAGTGTTGATAATTCTGAGGACTATGGAGTGTATTTAGTTTTAGTGTTGATAATTCTGAGCACTATGGAGAGTATTTAGTTTTAGTGTTGATAATTCTGAGGACTATGGAGAGTATTTAGTTTTAGTGTTGATAATTCTGAGGATTGTGGAGAGTATTTAGTTTTAGTGTTGATCATTCTGAGCACTATGGAGAGTATTTAGTTTTAGTGTTGATAATTCTGAGGACTATGGAGAGTATTTAGTTTTAGTGTTGATAATTCTGAGGACTGTGGACAGACTTTAGTTTTAGTGTTGATAATTCTGGGGACTGTGGAGTGTATTTACTTTTAGTGTTGATAATTCTGAGGACTGTGAGGTGTATTTAGTTTTAGTGTTGATAATTCTGAGGACTGTGGAATGTATTTAGTTTTGGTGTCGATAATCCTGGGGAGTGTGAGGTGTATTTAGTTTTAGTGTTGATAATTCTGGGGAGTGTGAGGTGTATTTAGTTTTAGTGTTGATAATTCTGAGGACTGTGAGGGGTATTTAGGTTTGGTGTTGATAATTCTGAGGACTGTGGAGAGTATTTAGTTTTAGTGTTGATAATTTTGAGGACTGTGAAGTGTATTTAGTTTTAGCGTTGATAATTCTGAGGACTGTGGAGTGTATTTAGTTTTAGTGTTGATAATTCTAGGTGATGCATGGCCTTGAACTGAAGTGTGCTCTACGGTGTCTTATGTCATGTGTGTGTTGTTTGTAGACTGTAATAATGAACTGGTTTTGATGGGTCATTTCCTACCTGTCCATGTGGTGATGTAACTGACTGAGGTTTTAACTTCTCCTCTATCAGTCAGTTGACATGTCCACTTCCTGTTGTTGTCTTGGTCCTGGAGCCTCACAGTCAGAGTGCTGGGGCAGTAATTGGAGGGTGAGATTTGTAATCTGGAGTCTGTTAAACTGAGATCAGTTCCTGCCTCATTCACCCAGATTAGATTCAGTCCATTAGACAGTGTTTGAGAGTTACACTCTGAATTCTCAGTGTACAGGAGACAGTAGAGAGTCATGGTGCTGCCTGACTTCATCTCAGTGTTTGATATATTTGAGAATACTGCAACAGAGATGAAAAATATACAAGTGATATAGAAAGGTTATATTGATTATTTTCTATGAAGAGTGATTTAAAAGTGCTGCATGTGTTTATATAATGATGATGATGAGGAGGATGATGATCTGTATTTACAATGAAAACATTATGATCACATTAATCACACAGGAAAGACTCACTCTGTAGAACATACAGATACACATGGGCATCATCTCCGTGTCTTGGTCCGGTTTCTAACAGATATTGTTGACAGGTGTAGTCTCCAGCATCCTGAGGTCTGACTTTATTAATGTTCAGAGAGCAGTCAAACCCCAGACTCAGTCTGTCAGCTCTCTCTGTGTTCTCTGTTCTGATCTTCCCATGAGAGACCAGTTCAACAGTTGCACTTCTGTTGTAACTGAATAGCCATGTAGTTGAGGAGCAGTTTGGATAAACCACATTATGACAGGGCAGAGTGACATCATCTCCATCTCTGGAGTACACAGTGATGTCCTGTCCACTGACACCTGGGAGAAAGTCATGATAGATACTGACTCTTTACTGAAATCTGAACTGTAACTGAATCTAATGCAGACAATGGTGTGCCTTATTTTACTGCTTTTATTTTACTATTTTTTATTCTGAATAAATAAATATATTAAGGAATTTTTAGTGGTAGAACCAGCTTTCACTTTTAAAGATATATTATGATAATAAGGTTCAGGTGGTCGATATTTTCTCATATTCTAATCTGTTGTTTTCTTTAATCTGACCAGATGACATAGCAGTTCAGGGGGTGTTCCAGAAAGCGGGAGCCCAGAAATAGTTAACTCAGAATAAGTTGTAAACCTCCTAATAGAAGAGCCCTATGGCTTCATTCTCCTAGCAAAAAAAAAAAACCTTGGAGAACGAAGCCATACTAACTCAGGGTTTTTCCTAAACCCGCTTTCTAGAATACCCCCCGGCTCAAATCTGCTCTCTGATCATTATTCAGTTTGCCATTGGTTAATCTCAGACATAGCATCTCTTGATTGGCTGACAGCAAACAAGATAACAACAACAAAATAACAGCAAACAGGGACACATCACTCTCTTTAATCTGCTGGAAGAAGCAGAGGCGTCTGTCTGTTTACACCGAAAACAAATTTAATCTCTCTCTCTCTCTCTCTCTCTCTCTTTCTCTCTCTCTCAGGGTCAGATAACTCACAGAGTCAGAAACCTCACAGTCAGTGCATCAGTGACATATACTCTATTTAAACACAGTGTACTGTTAGGTGGTCTTTAAATGTATAAATCAAGCGGAAAAAAAAAAACTCTTTCTTGTTTAGAGAGGCTGAGATGCTGGGGTTTAGAAATCTGTTTATGTCTCCATGGTGATGGGCATATTTATGTCTCGATGGGGACAAACATGCATTTTCTCACTTCTGCATTTCTCATTTCCACACATTTATGAAAGATTTAAACACACAGTGTTTCAAACTCCCCCTCCCTCAGTGTTCGGGGTGTGGTCTTCAACGTCAGAAATTCTATATACTTGTTTTCTGAAATACTTACTGTCCCCTGCTTGTCAGTGGAATAGCAGACAGGACAGAAAACCACACAGGCAGAGCAGTGAGACAGAGTGGGGTCTTGATGTTATTTGGGTAACACACTGGTCTGTGACAAGATGGAATCTGATTGGCTGCACCAGTATTACCACAATCACAATCCTATGCCTTGCTGTTAAGCTTTCAGTGGTAAGTGTAATGAGCTTCTTTAAAACGTCATAGAAACAGAAAGGAGCCAAGGCGATTGTGTGCAGAACTTGAGCTCTAAGGTTTGATAGAATCAGGATACGGGTGTGATGTTACCCCAGGATCAGAAAATGCTGATTGTAAAATCAAGAACCTCATGGTTTAAAAACTTTGTAAAACATAAAGTTTGAAAGAAATGCCATATACTGTCATTGTCGCAAGGTAATGTCAGTCCAATAAGATTATTTAAAACTATTAAATACCACGACTAATCAAAACTTGTTTGTGTTTTACTTGTTTTTATAAATTTGTTGCGTAACTGAACCGTGGACGAGACTAATACCGATGAGGATTTGAGGCGATTAAAAGCGGTCCAGCGTAAAATCCGAAAGATCACAAATCATCTTGTCTGAACTGAACTGTGAAAAGCAGAAAGCCCAGTATGAAGCCCTGATAAATATTTAACCTTCAACCACCACAAAATTTCACACCATAGACAGATAGTCATCTTATCTCACACTAAATCCATTTATTAACCAAGCACACTCCATCAGTCCCAGTAAGCAACACAAAATACACACGCAGACACACACACGCACACACACATATAGCAACAACAACCAATTACAAATAAATACAGACATCATTTTTCTTTACCTGTCAGGAGAAAGAGGGTTTTTACTGTCAACTCAAGTAGAGATGTCTGTCTGTTTGCAGCCATACTGAACTTTCTCCTATGAGTATCCTGTCTGAAGTGAAGAGGTGGTCTACAAAATGTTCTCTTAAATATTCTAAGCCTTTCCTGTGGTTTGTAACTTCCTCTGACCAGTGGAAAAAAGAAGTATTTATGGTTCTCTGTTGAACTATGCACTGCAGAGTGCAAGTATTGCTGATGTCAGAGTGGTGATTGTAGAGACTACAATCTACAAACTATTGTAGAGTCATATGTTTTAACGGAATCAGGTTTTCTTTATTTCAGGCCTACAGCTTATAAAACACATGTCATTTCTCAGTCAGTTACATCACATCTCAACATGTGTATGAAAATCCTCATGTACCACAACACAAGTTCCTCATTCTGGACTCAGTGTATTAAACATAGAAATGCATTTGTGTAAACAAAAGAAATAATGACAATATTTTTATAATGACGTCTTACATGAGTCATCTCTCAAACTGTTAAATTTCAATTTAAAGTAAATAAAACAAGGTGAAATATATGTTAATATTGTGTCACACCTAAATATCTAAAAAATAAACAGAGCTATAAACATATACAATACTAACTACTACAGCCTACAATGTATAATATTGATGACTATAAGCCATAAACCAGTAAGATGTGTGCTGTTTGAAATGTCATGTTTAAGTCCACATTTTTCTGTTCAGTTTTAGTGGAGAGATATTGATACCAAAAGTTGTTACGAATGTTACCATGGTTTGTACTGAGTAAGTTGATCAAATTCTAAATGACCACTATAAGCATGGTGCTGCCAGCCTTGTGCAGTACCAACAACTTCCACCAGAGGGCAATCATCAGTATTCCAGAAGTCATTCATTACTCATCACTGTCACTCAACCAGAGGTTGAGGTATTAGTGCTCTCTCATGTTTAAACTCTTAATGGCCTCAGAAGCAAATTTACAACTACTAACAAAAACACAAAGACACGAAATGCAATATAGCACGGAAGTAAAATAAAAAACAAAAAAACACTGAATCTCAGTAAAGAAAAAAAAACAGTAGCAATCATAAGTTTATCACAATAAATGTAAATAAATGTTAAAGTAAAAACAATTAGAAATTTACTGAAAAGTTCACCTTTTAAAAACCATACAGTGGATATACTGCTATTTTGCTCCTGACATGTAATACCATCAATGTGCACCAGAGAGTGCTCCAACACCTGTTTCACTGGCAATGTTTTGTAGGTCATGATATCATAATATGTTTTATGTCACACCAATAAATACTATTGAGAACAATTAACAGAAAAAGCAGAAACAACAACAAAAATCCCAACGGAGGAAAAGGGTATCTTAATTTCCCTTAGAGTTGTCAAAACTTGTTGTTAGTGACTGAAGCACAGAGGTTGCTGTTGTTCCATCCTGTTGCTGTTGTCCTGTTGCCCTGACAGTGAACAGGAGATCAAGATCTCACTGTGTCCACAGGCTGCTGTGACAGGATGGACATAACAGAAATGACTAAAATCATTCTCACTTTATGGAAATGAACAGGAGCAGTGTTGATGATAAATCATGTTGTTGTTTTATCAGGCTGTCTGTGAAACTTCAGCGTGGGTCTCCTTTTCTGTCTTTATTCCTGAATGGAAAGAAAACAGAGAAATCAGCTGTGGAGTGTGTGAAATAACCAAACCCAGAGTTTACAGAATTACAGGATAGATATTAAAGACATTCATGTCACCATACAGAATGACAACAGGAACTGAATTCGGAAATACACATTCACATATTACCAGTCATTATCAGTGATGTTCTTCAAAATAAATTGGAAAAAGTATGTTTTTTGTCGTATTAAATGTGAGTGACTCACAGTGATGTGAGTGGAGGGTAAATGAACAGACTGACTGATATTCTCATAGGTGACAGCATCTGCACTTTTTTGATCCTACAAACAAACCACAGAGAGGAGGAAGTACACTCTTTTACAACACAACAACATCACAAATATTTACAAAGAAAATGTGTTATTTTATTTATTTATAATTGTTATAATAAATTGATTGATTGGATGGTTGGTTGATTTATTGATTGGTTGATTCATTCATTCATATTATTTTAGTCTGATGTGTTTATAGCATTATTAAAATTATGATAAGTATGATGATTGCTGACTTCATAACCACACATATAATCATATCCGTGTGATTATTTAATCAGCGGTCGTCGTAGTAGATAAGGAGAATGACTCACTGTGGGTGTCTGATTTCTCATTCCATTCTCTGAAATAAAATCCAACAACAATATACAGTCATTACAGAAAAACTGTTCTGTTTGTTAGACACTAGTGGCAGAAGAAAACATTAACAGGAACTATGCGATCACTGTGTTGTTATTAAAAGGTTGGTAATTAGTGACTGCTCTGAAGCTGGCAGTTTTATCAAAAGATGAAAAGAGTGATAAGTATTTCATATAGTAATAAGTGTTACGTGTGTTACTGTCAGACCTGCTCCCAGCCAATCCGCTGTTCAGCCACGCCCACATTCTGAGTCTCCTGAGTTTTGACACACCTGCAGCACATTCACCTAAACACCACTGGGGGATTTAAGGGCTGCAGTAGCAAGCACCTCTTTGTGAGGTATTGAGCTTGCTCTACTGAACGTTGTTGAACTTTTGCTGATTGTGTCTGATAGTCTGTTCCTGTGTTTGACCCTTTGCCTGCCTTTTTGACCCTGCTCATTGTCATTTGATTTTGGATTCGTTTGTACTGATTCCTGTTGACCCTCCATTGTATTTTTGACCCTGGCTTGTGTTTCTTGACAATTCCTAAGGATTCTGATTTGGATTTTTTGAACGGTTATATTAAAGTACCAGAGCTCTGCACTTGGGTCTTCTGTCGCATTCATCACAGTTACTTGTTACCCATGTTGAGTGTCACATAAGGCGGAAGAGCGTGAGAATACACTGGTGTGTATGTATATATACTGGTGTGTTTGTAAATATACTGGTGTGTGTGTAAATACACTGGTGTATGTGTGAATATACTGGTGTATGTGTGTATATATACTGGTGTGTGTGTGTATATACTGGTGTGTGTGTAAATACACTGGTGTATGTGTGAATATACTGGTGTATGTGTAAATATACTGGTGTATGTGTAAATATACTGGTGTGTGTGTAAATATACTGGGGTATGTGTAAATATACTGGTGTATGTGTAGATATACTGGTGTGTGTGTAAATATACTGGTGTGTGTGTAAATACACTGGTGTATGTGGCAATATAGTGGTGTATGTGTAAATACACTGGTGTATGTGTAGATATACTGATGTGTGTGTATATATACTGGTGTGTGTGTAAATATACTGGTGTGTGTGTAAATACACTGGTGTGTGTGTAAATATACTGGTGTGTGTAAATACACTGGTGTGTGTGAATATACTGGTGTATGTGTGTTGCGTTACTTGTTGTTTTATTCTTGTACTTGTCGTGTCATTGTGGTGTGTTTACCCTCTTCTCACTCACAAAAGAATACTTGTTTAGAGAAATTATAATTTGCTAATATGTCTTGTGTCTCTCTTGGGTTGGTGCAAGGGTTTTGACAGATTTTAACACTTAAACCTCTGACAGAAAAAAAAAACCCCTAAACACTCATTAAACCACGACAGACTGTTTGATCAGCCTGAATACTCACTGACTCTTCTGTTATACAACAGCACAACAACAACCACAAGCAGGAGAACAGAGACTGCACCAGCCAGACGACACAACAAAACGTCTATCACAGACATCTCTGACGAATGGATAACTGCAGAAATGAGATAGGAGGAAATCAGGGTTGGGGCTGTGCACATCAATTTACACTGAACATTATAAGAGAATATTCTACATTTTAAAATGTCTGTACCACTACCTTACTCTTACAGTGTTATTAAACACTATAACACAACCCTACTGTTATGAAATAAAACTCTACAGAGCAGCATCAGAGTGATTCAGATCACTGTCATCAGTGACAGACTCTACCAGCTGTGTTTAACACTGAGGTGAGAGTGCTCTTACTGGTCATGTACCTCGCTTTGTTGGTGATACTGGAGGGAATGAGATCTTGCTTTGGGTCGTAACATCAGGTGAACTGGTGGTCACTGGGATCACTGGTGGTGGACCTGGAGGAGCTGGTAAACATTTTAAAGATCAGAGAGGAGGTTGACATTAATTTCAGTTTATGTATTCAAGTATTTACTTATAAAATGCCTCAACAACTAAGTGAATAAACAGACATATAATAACTGGATTTTTATCAAATGCTAAACCTAAATATAAATTGTACACAACATTTTCAGGCTGCATTTTCTTATGTTGATAAACTAGAATTTCAGACCTTTTTCTTAACTGTAAATTATGAGAAAAAAAAGAACAAGCAGGTTCTGAGTTATTCACACAGGCTTTAAATCATCACTGTTTCTCTCTCACTGACCTGTCTTTTCTTTAAACCATCACTGTTTCTCAATCACTGATCTGTCTTTTCTTTAAACCATCACTGTTTTTCTCTCACTGATCAATTTTCTTTAAACCATCACTGTTTCTCTCTATCTGATCTGTCTTTTCTTTAAACCATCACTGTTTCCCTCTATCTGATCTGTCTTTTCTTTAAACCATCACTGTTTCTCTCTCTCTGATCTGTCTTTTCTTTAAACCATCACTGTTTCTCTCTCACTGATCTGTCTTTTCTTTAAACCATCACTGTTTCTCTCTAACTGCTCTGTCTTTTCTTTAACAATGACTGTACTCTGGTTCATTTTACACATTTAAAATAAAAGACTAAGACACACTCACATCCACTGTGTATACAGTCCATTTCTCATACCAACACTATGATCTTGAGGATTGCAGTGTGTTATGTCATGTGTGTGTTGTTTGTGAACTTTAATAATGAAATGGTTTTAATAGGTCATTTCCTACCGGTCCATTTGGTCATGTAACTGACTGAGGTTTTAACATCATTTTCTTCTTTCAGTTGACATGTCCACTTCCTGTTGTTGTCTTGGTCCTGGAGTCTGACAGTTAGAGCTCTGGGGCAGTAATTTGAGGATGAGATCTTTAATCTGGAGTCTGTTAAACTGAGATCAGTTCCTGCTTCATTCACCCAGATTAAATTCATTCTGTTATGGAGTGTTTCACGTTTACACTCTGATCTCTCAGTGTACAGGAGACAGAAGAGAAACATAGTGCTGCCCAACTTCATCTCATTGTTTTGCAGGTTTGGGAGTACTGCAGTAGAGATCAGAAAGAGAAAAATAATATCACATTTACATCAGTTATTTTATTTATTTTACTTTCTACTGAAAGAGTTACGATCACATTAATCACACAGGAAAAACCCACTCTGTAGAACATGCAGAAATACACGGGCATCAGGTCCATGTTGTCTGTTTTCACTCAGATACTGTTTACAGGTGTAGTCTCCAGCATCCTGAGGTCTGACTTTATTAATGTTCAGAGAGCAGTCAGACCCCAAACTCAGTCTGTCAGCTCTCTCTCTGTTCTCTACACTGATCTTCCCCAGTCTGACCACATCAACAGCTGGAGATCCCATGTAGCTGAATGTCCATGCAATTGAGGAGCAGTTTGGATAAATCACATTAAGACAGGTCAGAGTGACATCATCTCCATCTCTGGAGTACACAGTGGGGATCTGTCCACTGACACCTGGGAGAAAGTCATGACAGATAATGACCATTTACTGAAATCTGAACCGTAACTGAATCCGGGATATATACCATTTTGCTTTATTTCACTGTTCTCTCATTTCTAGACTAAATAAATGATGATTTCATACATAAATAAAATGTAACTTTCAAATAAAGCTATAAAGTCAAATAAGCAGAGGTTCATAAATATGAGAGAAACCATGACGGAAACAGAAACACTGGTGTTGAAATACTATCAGTTGTTTAAAAATATGTATTTTGACATGAAGGTTGAAGTGGTGGATATATTCTGATCTTCCAATGTGTTGTTTTGTTTCATTTGACGGAGGTGGCTTTTCTTTGGACTCGCCTGTTTAAACCAGTGTGTGGTACAGAAGCAGATCTGAAGCAAGACGGTTTGCAGAACTTGAATTTACACTGGGCTTGTCTAGACTTTGTGATGGCGGGATCACACACATATCCTGATTTTAAAATGAAGAGTGGATTGTTGTATTTGATAAAAGTTATGTGATATAACATTTGAGTAAAAGTACAATTTCCTGCCATTGTTGTCATGAGGGAGAAGCAGTTTAACAGACTTTAATTATTCTCACCTTTACTTTAGAGCGTTAAATGCTGTTAATAATCAAGACACATTTGACTTTTTTATAAATCTGCAGCTACGGTTAGGGTCACTGTTTTGCAACAAACCATGGGCAAATGAAACACAAGTCTTTCTTCATCTGTGAAAATCCATTCGCCTGCTACACAAGCAAATGGGAGAAAATAGATTCAAAACAGGAAGTAAAACTGAGTCCTCACTGACGCTTTTTGTGTCAGAATGCAGCATGAAAGCAGTTAGGGATTAATATTGAATTTGAATTTATGAGACTTTATTTGATTTTTGCATTTATCATACTCTGCACCCTCATTGTGATGACTTAAGCTATTCTCACTGAAAAAGACCCACTGCAGCTTCTGATAATGATCAAGACCTCATGAATCGGTAGTGGAGCAGATTAAAATACAGAATAAACCTACGCAATGGAGACCAGAGGCCGGGTTCACGTTAAGTTCACGTCCTAGATCAACATCAACTGCAAGAAATGAAAATCCACATGGATAAAACTAGAGCAAATGAATGCAGTAGACTGTCACCAAAGTGACCTGAGTGAGGATGGAGTTTGACAAAGATTACGGGATGGAAGAGTCCTTTTGAAACAGCCTGTGGTCAAAAGAAATTGTGTGACAGATATGAAGTGCGAAGAATACTGTGAGAAGTTCCCTGCTTCACAGTCCCGGACTCTGCATATGATTGCCTTGACCTGATTGTGCATGCGCATTCTCCATCTTAGTTCTAAACCAGTTACTCAGCAGTTTATTGCTCGTGTTTCGTGTGACGCTTTGTTTCTTGCTTTCCGAGGTGTCCACTTCTGTCACGTTATTTATATTTACATATACACTGACAATGTAGGTTATCTTTCCACGTTAAAGATATATTTGGGTAAATTATCTTTCTATGACAAAGATATACTGTTTATCTGCTGGATAATTTCGCAGCAAAGGCGGTTAATTTCAGCTGTGGTTATCAATGCTAGTTAACCAGCATAGACATATCTATATTACATAGATTCCTAACTGTGAAATAATTCGTCATTAAGTGAATGTGAATGTTATTGGAACCGTGTGCATGTTCGTGTTAGTAAATGTAGTTAAAATTACGATTTGAAGCTGTAGAACTGTTGCGTTTTCAGCTTGTTTATTACGACTTCCATCTAGTGGCGTTGCCTGTAATTACACCCCCCCATTCGAGGTAACACGCGAAGTATTCATCTGTAGACCTTTCAGTGTTGATATTGTCCGTACTTGTCTGATTGTACTCTGACAATGTAAACCCTTTGTTAATTATTCATTTCTCTGTTTTCTCCATAGAAACCACACACACACTCCCATACCCAAGTCATCATTAAAACCATTAAATCTATCTGGAGAACTGCAGTTCTCTCTGACAGAGGAATGAAGCCAGTGGCTGTACAACCAGCACCGTAACGAACAACACAGTATCCTACAAATCCAACTCCAGGTTAAGACCCAGTAGATCATTTTGACTGTGATTCAACCTCCATCCATCCAGAAGCAACAGTACACCTCACAGAATTGACAGTGATGTTACCTCACCCTAAATCAATTTGCTAACACACTCCATCAGTCCCCACATACAACACAAACTACACACATACACACACACACACACACACACACACACACACACACACACGCACACACAGCACCAACAACTAATAACAAATGATAAACAATGAACCACACACAATTGACAGTGACGTTATCCCACACTAAATCAAATTATTACACTCCACCAGTCCCTACAAACAACACAAAATACACACACACACACACACACACACACACACACACACACACACACACACACACAGCATCAACAACCAATAACAAATAATAAACAATAAACCTCACACAACTGACACCACACACTTAATCAATGTATTAACTAATCACACTCTATCAGTCCCTACATACAACACAAAATACACACACACAGCATCAACAACCAATAGAAAATAATAAACAATAAACCTCACACAACTGACACCACACACTAAATCAATGTATTAACTAATCACACTCTGTCAGTCCCTACATACAACACAAAATACACACACACAGCATCAACAACCAGTGACAAAGGAGGAAACGCATGCTCACATCATCATTCTTTACCTGTCAGAAGAAGAAATGTTGTGACTGTCAGTTCAGATAGAGATGTCTGTCTGTTTGCAGCCATACTGAAGTTGATCCTTCTCTAATGGAAATTCTGTCTAAAGTGAAGAGATCTATAAGATACTCTCTTTAACATCCTACTTCCCTCGTGTGGTGTGTAACTTCCTCTGATCAGTGGATGTCAGCTATTTTTGGAATTCATTTGAACCATAGAGAGAGGAGGAGACTAATACCCCCTTCTCCACTGACACGGTGCCGGTGCCTAATTTAGCACCAGGGCTGCGCTTTTGCACCAAAAAAATACTGGTGCTGGTCCCAAAAGTTGGAACCGCAGACGTCAGTGGCTATGCAAACGTGAACCATGCGAGAACCAGTCAGTTCAGCGCGTAATGTGTTTGGTATGAAACATTCTCTAGAGAGGCAGGAGTAACAAAAATAGTCTGACCAAGACGGCGGAGGCTAAAGGCTACACGTAGCATGAAAATATGTTCATGATTAACAGATGCATGGGCAACCATTTATGCCTACATTAACATGGGTTGTTGTTTACATGTTACATGAACGTGACAGGCTTGCTGTTTTCATGAATTTTGCCCCCAGAGCGAAATGTGGTAGGGTGAAATTTGCGAGGTCAAATTCACGTAAAAGTATACGGAAATTCCCCCAACTTTCGCTATGTGACCTTCGTAGTTACTGCTGTTGTGCTGTTGTTCTTACAGCGGTGTAGGTCACTGTGGCCACAGGCTGGTTCTGAACAGACGTGAGAGAAATGATTCAAATGTTTATCATTTATGGAAGGAAACGTGTAGTCTTGGTTTTCACTAATTTAATCTTTGAAACTCACATCTGTTTTAGCAGGAATTCTGTTGAGAGGAGAAACTTCAGCGTAGCTCACTGTTTCTGGGGTATTCTGTTCCTTAATTCAAAGCAAAAACAACCATAAATCAACAGGGGTCAATGTCAAAGGTCAGGGCTTTACATTGTCAAACTCAGCGAAGACTTACATAACCAGTTCAGATACAACAGACAGGAGAGACATAACAGACTGTACAGATTAAAGATACAGTTCAGCTATAATACACTTTAAATAACACTACTATAATACACATTAAAATACACTTTAAATAATACTACTATAATACACATGAAAGGTACTGTTCAGCTATAATACACTTTAAATAATACTACTATAATACACATTAAAGGTACAGTTCAGCTATAATACACTTTAAATAATACTACTATAATACCCATTAAAGATACAGTTCAGCTATAATACACTTTAAATAATACTACTATAATACACATTAAAGATACAGTATAATGCACTTTAAATAATACTACTATAATACACATTAAAGATACAGTATAATGCACTTTAAATAATACTACTATAATGCACATTAAAGATACAGTTCAGCTATAATACACTTTAAATAATACTACTATAATACACATTAAAGATACAGTTCAGTTATAATACACTTTAAATAATACTACTATAATACACATTAAAGATACAGTTCAGTTATAATACACTTTAAATAATACTACTATAATACACATTAAAGATACAGTTCAGCTATAATACACTTTAAATAATACTACTATAATACACATTAAAGGTACAGTTCATCCATAATACACTTCAAATAATACTACTGCACTACACATTAAAGATACAGTTCAGCTATAATACACTTTAAGTAATATTACTATAATACACATTAAAGATATAGTTCAGCTATAATACACTTCAAATAATACTACTGCACTACACATTAAAGATACAGTTCAGCTATAATACACTTTAAATAATACTACTATAATACACATTAAAGATACAGTTCAGTTATAATACACTTTAGATAATACTACTATAATACACATTAAATATACAGTTCAGCTATAATACACTTTAGAGTGCGTTACCTTAAAGCAATACAGTACCACAATGGTAAGGAATGAAAAAAAGAGAGTTATTGTTCAAAATTTGAATATAATTTGTGACAATACTTGTGGAAAATATTCAGACACCTCACCGGTTTAAAATTCATGCCATTTGGAATTTAAGAAAAAATATTAAAACTGAACTCTTTGTTTCATGATTTTATTTTTTTTCTCAACGCTACTCTCAGACAACCATCTCAGTGTTTGATCATTTGTGTTACATTTAATGTGAATGTGAGGATGTTGTGGTGAAAAACACACAGCACAGAAACATGGTCAGATATAAATATAGAGACTGAAAGAATGAGATCATCACCACAGCATCTCCACTTCCCTTTACCACACCAGGTCTCCTCATCTATCTGTCACAAGCTTCTATCTATCTATCTATCTATCTATCTATCTATCTATCTATCTATCTATCTATCTATCTATCTATCTAGAGTAGTTGTATTAGCAGTAGTTGTCTTGTGGTAGTATTAGTGATAGTGATTGGGTCAGTGGTTATAAGAGTATTGATTGTGGTGACACTAGAGCAGCCAATCAGATTCCATCTTGTCATAGACCAGTGTGTTATCCAAATAACATCAGGACCCCACTCTGTCTCACTTCTCTGTCTGTGTGGTTTTCTGTCCTGTCTGTTATTCCACTCACCAGCAGGGGACAACATCAGGTCAAATGTGTCAGCATTAACTACACATCCTGGTCCACACAGTTGTCTGAAAAACAATAAACACTGCAGTGAAAAAAGAAAAAACACACATAGTCTAAACTACACAGAGCAGTTATGGTCAGGACCCAGTGCAGGAGTTAAAGGCTCTGAGGAGACCCAGTGCAGTAGCTGAGTGTTTGGACTGGGAATTTGTTTCTGTTTTGTCGGGTCTCAAATCTGCATTCAGCCAGCTGATGACTTCTACTGAAATTCATTTGGTTTGGTTTGAGATTGTCTGCTGTTTTCAGTGAATATCTGAATATATTAAGGAGACATGTAAAACCATGTCTACAAAACCATGTTTACAAATGAGACCTGTTGAGATATGCTGAAATCTCATAAATGTGTAGAAATGAGAAAAGCAGAAATACTGAAATGTATGTTTCTCAACTCAGAAATAAAAATGCCTGTCACCATGGAGACCTAAACTCCAAATTCTTATCTTATTGTCTCATCTTCTTGAAACAAGAAAAACCCTCTCACTACTTTAGTGTAAATTTATCTGTAAGAGACATATAGAGTGTCTTTGACCTGTAAACTATTACACATGGTCATAGCTGTTGTCCTTTTTGTGCTCTGTGATAAGTGTAAATGGACTGAGACCCTGTTTGATCATTGTAAATCACTCTCATACTGGAAAGGACAGAGCTTCTGGCCAAAGAATACCCCCGTTTGGTTTTTGACGATCCGTTCTTTGATTGTGCGACTGACCCGTTCAACTAGGCCTGATGACTGGGGGTGATGGGGGCAGTGAAGTGACCAATCAGTGATCATTCTTCTGTTGACTATTTAATAGATGTACATTTAATAGCAACTGAAACAGACTGTGGATCATAATGAGAGATTGAACAGATGAGAATGTATAAGATACACAATGAATGGACTCTGTGAACTCTCCTACAGTTTAGACTCTGACTGTGGACTAAATACTCCTTCATTCACACTGCTCTCTGTGGACTAAATACTCCTTCATTCTCACTGCTCTGACTGTGGACTAAATACTCCTTCATTCTTATTGCTCTGACTGTGGACTAAATACTCCTTCATTCACACTGTTCTGACTGTGAACTAAATACTCCTTCATTCACACTGCTCTGTGGACTAAATGTTCCTTCATTCTCACTGCTCGGACTGTGGACTAAATACTCCTTCGTTCACACTGCTCTGACTGTGGACTAAATACTCCTTCATTCACACTGCTCTGACTGTGGACTAAATACTCCTTCATTCACACTGCTCTGACTGTGAACTAAATACTCCTTCATTCACACTGCTCTGACTGTGGACTAAATACTCCTTCATTCACACTCCTCTGACTGTGGACTAAATACTCCTTCATTCACACTGCTCTGACTGTGGACTAAATGCTCCTTCATTCTCACTGCTCTGACTGTGGACTAAATGTTCCTTCATTCACACTGCTCTGACTGTGGACTAAATACTCCTTCATTCTCACTGCTCTGACTGTGGACTAAATGTTCCTTCATTCACACTGCTCTGACTGTGGACTAAATACTCCTTCATTCACACTGCTCTGACTGTGGACTAAATACTCCTTCATTCACACTGCTCTGACTGTGGACTAAATGCTCCTTCATTCACACTGCTCTGACTGTGGACTAAATACTCCTTCATTCACACTGCTCTGACTGTGGATTTAATGTTTTAAAATACTGTTCATTCAATCTAAAAATGGAAAGGTGGGGACAGTAAGAGAATTCATTCAGATATTTAGTTTGTTAAATTTGATTGCATGCTGTCTTCTGCTGGGTTTTATAGCCACTGTCATCTTAGTAAACGGTGATAACACTGTCATACCATGGAAAAAAGGTCATTATGTTTTATATGCAATACTTGCATACACCACAAGGTGTCAGAGGAGCCATTGTTAGACTGCATTCAGCTGTATGATGACAGTATAACTCTGAGTTGGTCTGGTCAATGCATACAGTGAGACAGGAGGAAGATCCATTCATTTCTACTAATGACATCATTTTTAGAGGAGTCTTTACATATGGACAACACAAATAGTTCACATATGAAGAGAGCTAAAAATCCATAGTCATATCTCAGAAATCATATACACAAGTCATTTACAGTCACGTGAAAAATGCACACACATTTCTAAAAGAACAGACCACTGGAGACTGAAAGACTGACATTGGAATAAACTAGATTTGATCTGACAACTCAAGTGAAAAAAATGTTTTACAGTAATATTTAACACAAAGCATGGTTTCTAAAATATATATATATATTTTTAATAATGAAATAATATCTTGCAACTTAATAATCCATGTAGCCCAAAAGTTACACAAGAGTGATACATGTTATTTTCCATAAACCGTATTACACAGACAAACTGACCATAAACCATAAACCATACACTGGCCATAAACCATATTACATACACACTGACCATAAACCATACAATACAAACACTGGCCACATGACTGAAAAAGTGCTGTCCTAAATCATTTTACACACAAGCAAATGGTGAAGCATAAAAAAAAACATGATCTTAGACACCTTATGAAATGACAATATGACCTCCACTGAATATTTTCAGAAATGACTTTTGATTCACATGAATGAGATGTGCTTTGATGAGAGCGGTGTCTATAGAGTAATATCATATTTCACATGTCTGATGACTGAACATCCCACATCAACACATGCTGACAGTTGTTCTAATTGACACATGTATAGAGGTTGCTGGGGTCTTGGCTGCCTGCACCCTGCTGCAGTTCTTCAGTCGTCCTGATGGTGGCATAAGTCACTCTTTCCACAGGCTGGTTGTGAATGGACATGATACAGATTATTAGAGAGATCATCTCTTTATGAGACAGAACCACTAGTCCAAATCCCATATGTACCCACCTTGTGTGGTTTGTTGGGTGTTTTGTTGATAATAGAAACTTCAGTGTAGGTCACAGTTCCTGTGTCTTGTTTCTGATTTAAAGAAAAAAGAAAAAAAGAGGTTAAATCAGATGTGACAAACACTGAAGACTGGAACTTGACCAGAGTTAACAATGTCTGCAGGACTAGCACCATGTTTTAAATTCATTCATTTATTTGTGTATTTATTTATTCATTTATTTATTTGTTTATTTATTCATTTGTTAACTGGATTATAGTTTATTTCTATAAATTATTGGATATGGTGTAAACAAGTAAACAACATCTTTATGATCACATTATAAATTAAATTGATAATAAAACATATTACTCTATAACATAATTATAATAATTCATATCTCACATTATTGTCAGTGGGGGACACCTGATCATAATGATTGATTGTTTCATAGGTCACAGCATCTGCACTCTCACTCTACACACAAACCACAGAGAGGAGGAAACACAGAGTCTTACAACAGAACAACGTCATCACAAACATTTACTCTCTTTAACATATGAATGTTAGAACATTATTTGAGTGAATATGTTGTTTGTACATTATTACAGTAATATTGATGTGAACAGTTGTTAACTCAGTGGAGTCTGTATGAGGAGAATCACTCACCATGGGTCTCTGAGTTCTCTCTGAAACACAATCCAACAACATTCTGCAGTCATTTCAATAGAATTACTGTGGTGTCCGATCACATTGAGTTAGTATTATTCACCATTACATAATTCACCAAAATGAACTTCTCTTCAATCAGTCTATAGTGACCCCAAAAATCACACTGAATGATCAGGGCCTTTCCATTGTGCCTTTCCATCAGTCACTAGTTTAAATATTTTTAACATTTTTCCAGTTTCAGGTGTGAGTGTGACGCCCTCTGCTGACTGATGAAAAACACTGGCTTCTCCATGCCCTCACAGCCAATGGATTTGTAAACACTGCTCTTAACAACTAGAAATCAACAAATACTAGTTGTCAAATATAGCTGCACTTTCTCTAAACTCTCTACCCTCTGGGCCAGCTTTTCTGGTCAGGCCTGGAAACCCTATCACACCCTGGTCCCAGTGGAATGTCTCCTGTGAGATGTTGCTTGCAGTTCTTGATCTAAACAGTGTTGTCAACAACAAATAAAAAACAGCTGCTCTCCTCCACCTGAGGTTAACATATTTCACCCACGCTGATATTTATGGATGATACATTTGCTGTTCTGACCAGACATAGAGAATTCTGCTGGTGGAACAGTATTGTACTCAAAACAAAGTTGTGCTCAATGTTGAACTCAGTTTATGTGAGTTCCCACCCCCCCGGAGGAGGACATCATTCAGCCAATGGATGCCTCACCAACAGACCCAAACCTGGCTGCAGTATGCAGGAAAAGTGGTGATCATAGGTTGTGTGTGGATCTAAGAGTGGTTGATAAGACCATAACTGCTTCTATTGGCCATCTCTTGTTTATGAGAAGAGATGTCAGAGAGAAATTTGGTAATCACTGATCGCAGTTTTGGAAGATTAAACCATGCTAACCCTTTCCATGTTAAGCATGTTAGAATGTTCAGTTTATGGTGCCCACCAGGCTTTCTGTGCCAGAGACACCACTGAAAATGCAACTCCAAAGTGAAAAGGACATAGAACATCTCAATGAGACCCCAAAAAACAGGGCAATTGTAGAGTCAGATGAAACACGTCCACTGAACACCACGTTGTTTTAGGATCACTCATCTAAACGACTTCATCAGTTCTTCCAGATCAGGGCCCTGGTGGGACAAGTCTACTCACTGCCCTCTCTAGCCAGCCACACTCTTGACTGTATCTTAGGGCTGCCTGCATGTTGCTGAAGGACTTTGTGGATTTATTAGGGTTGGGTGGAGAGATGTGGGTGCTATGGTCAGAAATCTTGGATTTTAGACCTGAAATGGGTTTGATGACACAGAAGTGTTGTTAGTTGTGTCTGATGCCGGAGAAAGACAGAGCTAAAACATGTTGGCTTGGTCACATTATAGAGATCAGTGAATCTCTACTGTGTCACTAGTGATGTGGTCATCTTGTTTGCATATTGTTTAGCTGTTTGTCATTTTTCATGATTATTGTTTGTGTACGCTGCAGTCATTCAGGTGAAGAACCATGTAGAAAACTTACTCATGACTTTTCTTACACTAAGTATTTCTGATCACTGGCAGGATCCTGACTGAATTAAATTCTGTATAAACGGAGCAACTCATTGTGAAATGTAAATTGTTTTATCAAACTGAGAACTCACTGGTTTTTCTGATGAGTAGCAGTAGGACTACAACAAGGAGGAGAGCAGCAAATCCAGTGGCAACACCAATAATCAGAGACTCTGAGAGAGAGAGAGAGAGAGAGAGAGAGAGAGAGAGAGAGAGAGAGAGAGACAGAGATCTTCTCAGTTGTGCATTGTTTGCAATGTAAAATAAATAGATTAAAAGACAGTTAACAGTACAACAGAATTTCATTGCTAAAAAGATAATATTGATTGGTCTCTTTCAGTAACACATTTTAGTTCAAAGAGCAGCATCAGAGTGATTCAGATCACTATCATCAGTGAAAGACTCTACCAGCTGTGTTTAACACTGAGGTGAGAGTGCTCTTACTGGTCGTGTACATCGCTATGTTAATGATACTGGGTGTGTTGAGATCTTACTTTGGGTAGTTATCACAGGTGAACTGGTGGTCACTGGGATCACTGGTGGTAGAACTTCAGGGGCTGATAAACATTTTACAGATATGGGATGAAGTTAAAATGCACTTCAGGTTATTTATTCAAGTATTTCCTGATAAAATGTTTCTCAGCAACTCAAGAAATAAAGAAACAAATATTATCTGACTGAAACTGAATGTCGCTGTCATAAACTGAACAATAATATGGAGACCTTTTAACAAAGAACAAACATTATAGTGTGAAGATGTCTAATGACTGTAACATAAAAGATGTTCAATTTGACAACTGGAAATTATAAACAGCATTCTTGGGATTAATTGTTTCTGTGGCAATTGCACGGTATGATTCTGGACTGATATTAATCTTCTGGACACTTATTAATCTGAACCTCAGTATCTGGGGATGTTGTGTTACAAACTGCTTTTTTATTACATTGGTGGATCATTAAAATCTCAGCCAATCAGGAATGAAGTCAAGCATTCATTTCTAATCATGGGAGAAGAGAGGGAGGGTCTTTAGGTGTAAAACCATTTGTTCCACCTGTTTCAGACCTGTGTTATTCTTCTTTCACACTCATCTCCTCAAACTGCAGATAAAACTCTGAGGTCTCTGCTCAGGTCCTCTGATGGGCCCTGTGAGTAATATACTACTCTAGGTCAGACCTTTCTTCATTCAAACACCCAGAAAAACAGAAAACTGACTTAGAACAAAATAATAATAAACAAGCCTGAAACCAACAGTGTTTCTCTCTGTCTGCTCTGTCTTTTCTTTAACACTGACTGTACTCTGGTTCATTTTAAACATTTAAGATAAAGAACTAAGACACACTCACATCCACTGTGTATACAGTCCATTTCTCATACCAACACTATGATCTTGAGGATTACAGTGTGTCATGTCATGTGTGTGTTGTTTGTAGACTGTAATAATGAACTGGTTTTGATGGGTCATTTCCTACCTGTCCATGTGGTGATGTAACTGACTGAGGTTTTAACTTCTCCTCTATCAGTCAGTTGACATGTCCACTTCCTGTTGTTGTCTTGGTCCTGGAGACTCACAATCAGAACACTGGGGCAGTAATTTGAGTGTGAGATGTGGGATATGGAGTCTGTTAAACTGAGATCAGTTCCTGCCTCATTCACCCAGATCAGATTCATTCCATTAAATGGTTTTTCAGGTCCACAATCTCCATGCTCAGTGTTCAGGAGACAGTAGAGATTCACAGTGCTGCCTGACTTCATTTCAGTCTTTCTTACATTTGAACGAACTATAGCAGAGATGGAAAAGACACAAATGACAAATGACACAAACTTTACATCAGTTATTTTAATGAAGGGCAATTTAAAAGTGCTGTGTGTGTTTACATGATGATGATGATGATGATGATGATGATGTGTATTTACACTGAAAGCATTATGATCACATTAATGACACAGGAAACACTCACTCTCCAGAACATGCAGATGCACACGGGCATCTTTATGTCTTGCTCCATTTTCTCTCAGAAACTGTCGACAGGTGTAGACTCCAGCATCTCTCTGTCTGACTTTAGTAATCTGGAGAGAGCAGTCAGCCCCCAGATTCAGTCTGTCAGCTCTCCGTGTGTTTTCTTCTATGATCTTCCCGTGACGGAAGATTTCAACAACTGCATTTTCCTCATATCTGAATGTCCATGTAGTTGAGAAGCAGTCAGTATTTTCCACATTATGACAGGGCAGAGTGACATCATCACTTTCTCCGGAGTATACAGTGATGTCCTGTCCACTGACACCTGGGAGAAAATCATGACAGATAATGAGTGTTTACTGAAATCTGAACCGCAACTCGATCTAGTACAGACATTGAGGTGTTTTATTGCAATATTGCACAATTTGGTGAGAAAAGAATGAAATAAAATGAGAGAAAACATGGAGTAAACAGAGCCATTGAATCCTAAGTCTAGTTTTGATAATGAAACAATATCAGTTTTCCCTTTAAAAAACATATTGTTATTTGACGGTTGAAACGGTGGATATATTCTCCTATTTTAATATGTTATTTTGTTGAATCTGACAGAGATGATACAGCGTTTCTGATTAAACTGTTGAGATGAACGGTGAGAACCCAAACGCATGACACAAACTCAGTGTTAGAATGAAGTGAGGTTGGTTTATTGTAGATTTTGAGGGTGGAGATGAGATGGAGGTTGGCGGGCGGAGGCAGAGAGCGTGAAGAGAAGCCGGCGGCTGGTGAAGTGGACAGAGCAGGTGAATGAAGACTGGGGTTGAAAGCCTGGCTGGATGAACAGACGGCAGAGACAGGACTGTGAGTCTGACTGACAGGTGAGGGCCAAGCAGGTAAATCAGGCAGGAAATGATCCTGAGATCAGAGAGACAAGGGTCAGTTCACAAATCAAACTCCAAAACACCCCAGCAGACTGAATACACAATTCAGTGGTCGAGAAGCTCTACCACACAGGCTGAGGCAGCGATCCGACGGAGAAAAGGGTGGAAATCCAGGGTGGATACACCGGTGAGTGGATGAGTAGATGACCCGCAATCTGGAGAGAGAGGGAAGTGCCACGCCCACCATGCAGACACACACACACACACACAGAGAGAAACGAAACGACAGGGAGGGGGCGCCCAGGCGACACAGGGGAGAGAGAAAACACTAGAAACATGAAGACCAGACTAAGAACACGACCGCAACCGTCACATAAACCTGCTTTTCAAATCTGTTCTCTGATCATTAATAAGAATATTGGTTATTCTCAGCCATAGACATAACATCTCTGACTGAATGAATGAAAACAGTGTCTGAACTCAAAGGTACACAAACCATTACAGGAATGTTCAAAATTTTAACTACGGTTTGTAGATCTAAAAAACTGGATGTAGTAAAAAAGATCTGTGCTACGATGGTTTTATAATGTCTCAGCCATTTACATAGACACTAATTATTAATCACTATTCATCAGTTCTTCATAAAGCACGGCAAAGCAAAGCACATACAACATTAACAACAGACAAGAAACAACTTAATGTTACCCACAATGCACAATTCAGAAGACATATCTCTAAAAGAAAAGAAAAATGTAGTTCCTCTTTTTGGCCTCATCTGTCTGCTCTGTTGTCTGTCATTTCCTCTAGCCAATAGAAAACAAAAGAAAATGTTCCTGGCAAACAGTTAAACAGCATCACTATACAACCTCTACCATATTACCATTATATAAGGACATTCAGATAAGTCACAGAGTCAAATAACTCACAGTCAGATATCTCACAGGGTTAAGCACCATACACTTTTAAAAAACTCTGAGTGTCTCTGTAAGTGTTTAAAAGCTGCTTGTGTCATAAAAGTACTTGTTTAGCAGATAATGTAATGAGGTGTTTCACTGATCCATGTGCTGAGTTACTGAAACTTTATGTGAGTCAACATTTTGAATCCACAATCAAGTATCAGCGTAGGGAAAACAGGCAAGAGTTAAATGACTGGGAGTTGGTAAACAGGACAATAACCGTAAGCAGAAACGGTCATGAAAAGTCAAACAGAACCAGTGTCAGGACAACAACAACAGCAGGAACCAAGAACCACAGTTACAGATAAGACAAAATACCCCCCCCCCCCCCAAAAAAAAAATGGTCAGCACACTCAGTGAGCTTAATGTAAGATAAATTAGTCAGTGGTAAATGATCCCTACAGAAAAATACAGTCTCCTGCAGACAAGTGTTACATATACAGCAAGACTACAAGACTATTTAATAAGACCGCTCACTAAGGGGAAAAAAAAAACTAAGTGTGATGATGTGAACAGAAATCCAACAGAAACTCTACATGTTCATTAGAGAGGAGTTTGCTCTGATGAGGTAAGAAACCTTGGTCTGATCAGCGAATGCTGAGTTGCTAGGACCAAGATTTCTGTAGTGAAAAACCTTTTCTCATTTTAGACATTTATGAAAGATTTAAACATACAGTAGAACTTCCTCACCCTTGTTGTTGTTTCCAAATACATCTTAAACGTATCATTAATAAAATAGTTTTGGTGATTTTAGTTACTCTAGTTCCAATATTTCTCTAAATGCAGAGCACAAAAGCAACAAGAAAAAAAGCCCTCTAAAAATTGTGACATAGAGGTACTTTTCACAATAACAGTCTCTACACCCAAAGCCAGTGTATTGCATCATAGATAACACATACACTGTGACACCCAAAGCCAGTGTATTGCATCATAGATAACACATACACTGTCACACCCAAAGCCAGTGTATTGCATCATAGATAACACATACACTGTGACATCATCATTTTCTGCATAAATTTGACTTTTACAGCGGTGTCTTTTCTGCAGAGACACTATGGCTGAGTGAAATGTTCACTGTTTTTACTGGGTTATGAGAAATACAAGAAAAAGGATGGAAATAAACACCCTGTTTCTTTGTTGGCGTGAGTGCGAAGAAGAGAGAGAGAGAGAGAGAGAGAGAGAGAGAGAGAGAGAGACATTTATGCAATTTTTCATGAGTTCTGAGAAAGTTTTGGAGAAAAACTAGAGACTCTTACTCAATCTTTTGTGGTTTTCATGTTCACCTCTCATGAGCTGGCATTGGTCCAGTTCAAATGACAACCCAAAACAGCTAAGAAATAATGACCGTCAAAGGCTTGGTTCACATTCCACTAAGATCTTAACTCTACATGATTCTCCCAGTTCAACTGTAACAAGTCAAAATCAACGACAACTAAACTTTAGCAAGCAAGTCAATGACAGGGCTTTCACAGAGATCATGGGACAGATTAAGACCAGTCATATATAACCATCTGTATAAATCAATAACACATTCAATCATGGAAACAGTGGAAAACTGTGGAGAACCATTGGCTGGTGAGAGTAGAACTGAATAAGATTGACCAATATCAACCCAATCAATCCAGAAACAACTTTCAACTTTACACAACTCATAAATACTGACATTACCTCTCAGCAAATCAATATATTAACTTATTACATCCCACTGGTCCAAACAAACAAGAACAAATACATCCACAGCATGGACAACAAGCAAACAACAACAATAAACAAGCTCACATTATTCTACTTTACCTGTCAGAAGAAGTAGAGTTTTGATTGACAGCTCAAGTAAAGATATTTGTCTGTTTGCTGCCATACTGAATTTGATCTCTCTCTCTCTCTCTCTCTCTCTCTCTCTGTTGTGTGTCTGAACCTTAATGTGACTGTGGTAAGTGGAGCAGAAGGTGGGGGAAGTTTGTTTAATTTGTACTGAAAGTTTAGAGGGGAGCTTGTAGTGTCGACGACGCCACCTAGGGGAATTTCACCTCCAGTAAATGACTAAAAGGTCTGACTGTCTTTTTAAACAGAAGAAGGTCACACAGGTTTGACCACACTTAAGACAAGAGACATGCTTCTACAAATAACATAAGAATTTTATTAACAGTGAACTTACAATACAGACCGGTAAGAACTTGAGCAGACCCAGACAATGTTTACACACACACACACACACACACACACACACAGACACACTGTAACCAATAGCTGCATGGACAATACTGCAGAGTGCCCAGCAGTCTACTAAACCAAGAACAAGGGGAGGCAGGATCAGGGGCGGGGCTTACCACGGCAGAACGACCAATGGAAGAGGGAAGATCCTGATTCTACACACCACACGTGAATACACAACACAATCCAATTCTCCCTGTGCTCTACAGTAAAGGAACCAGTGAAGGACCTCCACTCTACAGTAAAGGAACCAGTGAAGGACCTCCACTCTACAGTAAAGGAACCAGTGAAGGACCTCCGCTCTACAGTAAAGGAATCAGTGAAGGACCTCCACTCTACAGTAAAGGAACCAGTGAAGGACCTCCACTCTACAGTAAAGGAACCAGTGAAGGACCTCCGCTCTACAGTAAAGGAACCAGTGAAGGACCTCAACTCTACAGTAAAGGAACCAGTGAAGGACCTCCACTCTACAGTAAAGGAACCAGTGAAGGACCTCCACTCTACAGTAAAGGACCCAGTGAAGGACCTTCACTCTACAGTAAAGGAACCAGTGAAGGACCTCAACTCTACAGTAAAGGAATCAGTGAAGGACCTCCACTCTACAGTAAAGGAACCAGTGAAGGACCTCAACTCTACAGTAAAGGAACCAGTGAAGGACCTCCACTCTACAGTAAAGGACTCAGTGAAGGACCTCCACTCTACAGTAAAGGACCCAGTGAAGGACCTCAACTCTACAGTAAAGGAACCAGTGAAGGACCTCCACTCTACAGTAAAGGAACCAGGGTCACTGGGTCCTTTACTGTAGAGTGGAGGTCCTTCACTGGGTCCTTTACAAATGTAGAGACATAAAAGTGTAGAGAATTGGAGATATCATGAGATGAAACAGCAGCACCACTGGGGAGTGGAGGCTGGGAACTTGATGAGGGTCACCCACCGTCGTGGGCGCGGCCACCCTCACCAAGGCCGGGATACGAAGACGCGGCTTCCCGAACCATGAACAAAAGCGAAGCTGCCTCAAGCCGTCCCGAAAAGGAACGATTTCACTCTGTGTCCGCGACAAAGAGACGAGTCACAAGGTATTAGAAATCCGGCTGATGCACTGATTGTAAGTCGCTTTGGTAAAAAGCGTCTGCCAAATAGCTAAATTGTAAATTGTAGATTGAGTCGCTACGCTCTAAATCGCAGGGAAGACGAGGTCGTGGGGAAAATACGACGACTCATCCAGCCAGGCACTGAACCGGTCCCCAAACAGAAGCGGGGGGGGGGGTGATAAAATGTACCACCAACGAGCGTTTTCCCACCTAGATACAACAGTGAACGGCGACCGCCCAATAATTAAGGTGCCCGTTAATCAGCGGATTCAGCAGAAGACAATTAAGTGAGTAAGAGAGAGAGGACAAACTTAACCTGCTCTATGAGGAAATGCTATCTTATACATTCTTCACCTATCCTGTGTGAGCTCACTTCCTCTGACCGGTAAAAACACAAGAGTTTGTACCTTTTTTTTTCAGTTAAACCACACACTGATGTAACACCAGACAAGTTCCCCTTTCACAGATCAGCATAGTAAACATAGACATATATTAGTCTGTAATATTACATTCAGTGGTTTTATTTCTGTCACGCCCTGTGTCTTTCTGTCTGTCTCACTGGCTGTAATATCACATTCAGTGGTTTTATTTCTGTCACGCCCTGTGTCTTTCTGTCCCTCTCACTGGCTGTAATATCACATTCAGTGGTTTTATTTCTGTCATGCCCAGTGTCTTTCTGTCTCTCTCACTGGCTGTAATATTACATTCAGTGGTTTTATTTCTCTCACGCCCTGTGTCTTTCTGTCTCTCTCACTGGCTGTAATATCACATTCAGTGGTTTTATTTCTCTCACGCCCTGTGTCTTTCTGTCCCTCTCACTGGCTGTAATATTACATTCAGTGGTTTTATTTCTGTCACGCCCTGTGACTTTCTGTCCCTCTCACTCCCTCTTTGTTTTTCTAGTTCCTCTTGTTTTCTCTCCCTCTAGTGGTCAGTTGTGGTCTAAGTCTTCATGTCCTTCCTGGTTTCTTGGTTTGGTCCTTTTGGTTTGGCCCTATCAGTTCTTATCAGTTTTCACCTGTCTTTAGTTCATTAAGCCTGATTTAGTTGTGTATAATTACAGGAAGATTGTTTTTGTGTGTGTGAGTGTGAGTGTGAGTGTGAGAGAGAGAGCGAGAGAGAGAGAGAGAGAGAGACAGAGAGAGAGGGAGAGAGTGTGTGACTGTGAGTAGGCGCTTTCGCACTGGAGGAACTTTTCCATAGTTCTTAGAACTGTTGGAGAAAGTACCCCCTTTTTCGTGTGTTCGCACCGCAGGAACTTAGAACGATTATAGTTCTAAGAACTCCATTTTGAGGGGCTTTTTTAGCTCCTATTTCAGGGTAGGTACTTTCGCAGCGCAATAGGAACCTTGTGACGTAGATGTACAGCCATTGGTCCAGACGCAGGTATACGATGGTTGCAACCGCTATTTTTAAAGATCCGTACAAAATATAAAGTCTTGGAATGTATTACATTTAGTTTTTGATATTCGTGTCCAAAAATGTCTGGAATTGTAGGAGGGGAGACATGGTTCTTATGTTTTATTTTGCCGGTATTTTATATCTCCAAACAATGACCATTTCTGCAACGTCCAATGTATATTTGTACATTGAAGAGGTAGCGTACACTCCGCTTCGGTAGGTGCTTGTGTGTCCACTTGTGTGGCTGTGATCCGCATTTTAACCTAAAATAAGTATGTGTTTATCTAGCTTACGATTTGAGGGCTGCGGCGGCGAAAAGGAAAAAAAAAAAAAAACCACGATGCTACGAGCAAGCGTCAAGCACAAGCGCTATGCTAGCACCCGAAAACTAGTATTTCGCCTACCGCAGTCATTCACTGCTATTGCGGTGGTAAATGCATAAATGCAGGGGGACATTTTATTCCATTGGACAGGGTCTGTCGCCATACAGTTCTATTTTCGTTAATGAGAAGGCAGTTATGTGTCTAATGTGCACTCAATATTTCTGTCATTCAAATTCAATAAAACTGGTTAATTGTTTATACTGTAGTCTTGTTTGTCGATTTCTTTTGCCGCAGTAATGGCATTTTTTCCCCTTTTGGAGGTATTTAAAAGGTCTTAAAAGTCATTAAATTTGTACTTAAAAATTTGCAGCTATACATGGTTAGACGTAAACAACAGCTCTTAGCTGCTGCACTGTCTGCCAGCTTACGTCACTTCAGCATTCCTACTGGCGGTGCGAATGCAAAGAGAAAAAAGGCCCTAGAACGAATGTAGTTCTAGGGGAAGCTCCCCAGGGGTAGTTCCTATCAAAACAGAGAAACAGAGAACAAGGGAGAGAGAGAGAGAGTAAGAAAGTGAGGGAGAGAGAGAAAGAGAGTGAGAGTCTTTGACTTTAACAGTAAATTTATTGATACATCGGCGCCAAGACATTTTGTAATTTCATTTCATCAGTCACTCACACACACAGGCAGGAGTCTGTTTGTTATTTTAATTTGCGGTTTAAAAAACCCCTCAAATGTAAAAGATAAATAAATAAAATAAAATTACAATTAAAATTAAGATTGTCATTTTAAAACATGATAAGGTGAAAGAAAAACACAATGAAAGAAATTGTAAAACACAATAAAGGAGACACACTAAAAACACAAAGTCTAAAACCAACTCTTCCTCATGATTCAAAACACATAAAACACAATCTTGCCCCCAAACCTCAGAGAATTTACACAAGTTATGGGTCATTTTAAAATAAACATTTTCAGTTCTTAGACGTGCTGCCACCAAAGCTTTCATCATCACTTTAGGATCTGTCAATCCTGCCCCCTTCATCTTATTTCTCCTCATTACCCAAATGCTCATTTTTGTCTGACCTCATATGAAATTCAACAAACACTTTCTTTTTCTTTGGTTATAACTGTACTTTGATCCATAAATAAAGAGTTCATCCGTCAATGGCTCTCCAAAGCCCCCACACCATTCCCCCAGTACCTCCAAGAGTCCACTAAGTCTATTACATCACAAAAAAAGATGGTTAATTGTCTCCTCTGCCTGACAGAAAGGACAACCCTTCCCTACAGTGGAATCAATGTGTGTCACATGTCTGTTAGTGGCCACAGCCCCATGCACAATCCACCACTGAAGATCCGCCGTACGTTTCTCAATGGGGGGCTTGTACAGGGACCTCCAGCGCCCTCGTGGGGAAGACCCTGGTTCCACCAAACCTGAGCACTTGGATTCCTTCAGTCCACTTAGTGAGTTAAAATGTGTGACTTTGACACAAGTTTGGTCCAAAGTCTTTTTGGACGTTCCCTCAAAGTCCATTTGCTGTAGGGCTGTAAAAGAGAGTAGTGATCCCTCCCCCTCCTGATGAGAGAGAGAGAGAGAGAGAGAGAGATTGTGTGTGTAAGAGAGACAGTGTGTGTGTGGGTGTGTGTGTGTGTCCGTGAGAGAGAGAGAGAAAAGAGTGTGTGAGTGAAAGAAAGAGAGAGAGTAAGCGTGTGTGAGACAGAGTGTGTGTGTGCCAGAGAGAGAGAGAGAGAGAGAGAGAGAGAAAGAGAGAGAGAGTGTGTGTGACAGCAAGAGATAGAAAGAGAGAGAGTGTATGTCTGTGTGTGTGTGTATTTTCAAGTGGAAGTGTAAATAAATGTAAATGATACATATGAACATTGTGTGTGTGCATGTGAAAAAGAGAAAAAGAATGTGTGTGTGTGTGTGTGTGTGTGTCTAATTCAGAGTGTGTGTGTTTATTTATGTTATCTGACACAGAGACACTGAGGAGAGAGGATAAACATAAAACCCTGCATAGAGGGGTTCAGTGAATGTGCAGTGGAATGTGTGTAAGTGTGTGAGTGTGTGTGTGTCAGAGGAGACGCTGTAGAAGGACACAGTTCCAGACGACCAGTCCAGATACACTCCTACTCTGTGTGTGTGTGAGGGGTCAAAAGGTATGTCAGTTTCCTGTTTATTGTTACGGGCAGTGTAACTGTCACGACGGCACCTTAGACTCCAGGACTTTTCATTGTTTCCAAACAAACAGTCATCACTCTTTCCTTTCCTCCCGATTCCTTTATATGTCACTGATATTTCAGCACCATTATCTCCACTCCACTCAGTCTCCCAGTAACAGCGTCCAGTCAGACTCTCTCTACACATGACCTGACACCAGCCATCAAATCTCTCTGGATGATCAGGATACGACTGATTCTCTCCCACACGTGTCACCTTTCTGTTCCCCTCAGACAGAGAGAGGTGTGTGTTTACTGTGTTTGGGTCCAGTGTGAGATCACAGGCATCTACAGAGAAGAAGAGAAATTAGAGGAGAAAACATATCACACACTCTCAACTCTTTCTGTGTGTGTTACACTAAATGTGCAGTATTATATTATTATATTAGTATTATATTATTAAATATTATATTTATTTGATAATAAATCTCAGGTAAGATGGTGTCGTCTGTCTTTCTGTCTCTTGTCTTGTCTTTAGTGTGTGTTATAGAATGTCTCACTCTGTCTCTTTTTATAGTTTGGGGGGAACTGGGGGTGTAAATATGGGGTATTTTTGTGTGTGTATTTTATATTATGTTACTATAAGGAGACTGAGTGTGTATTAAATATTATATTATATTTATTTTATTTAAATCCCAGTATTATGTTGTTATAAGGAGTCTGAGTGTGTTATTGTTGCTTGATCATTGACCCAGTGTGTTTCCCTCTTGTTACCTGAACCCGTTTCTGACCAGTTTTCCACTTTATTTATTTTATTCACTCACTTTCTGTCTTTCTTTTGTTCACACACAATAAAATTATATGCAAATGTTTAAAAAATTCATATCAAGCCACATTTCATCTCATATTACTATCTCCTTTTTCATTAAATGGAGAAGATAAACAAAAGTAGTATTTTTTAGGAACTTAGATAAATGGTCTCTTTTCCATGGGTGTATGTGTGTGTGTACTCACATTTTCTTAGTCCTGGTTTGATCATGAATTCTCCACCATGGTCCACACTACAAAAACACACAACAGTCAGTGGATGAGTCACACACAAACACACACACACATACACACACACACACACACACACACAGATGCTGTACTGACTTAAGTCGACAGCGTCGATTCATCTGTGAAGTGAGACGCTTCACTCCTGAGTCTCCTGGGTGATTGTAGCTCAAATCCAGTTCTCTCAGGTATGAGGGGTTTGAACTCAGAGCTGAAGCCAGAGAAAAACAACCTTCATCTGTCACTAAACAACCAGACAACCTACAGAGAGAGAGAGAGAGACAGAGAGAGAGAGAGGGAGAGAGAGAGAGAGAGAGAGAGAGAGAGAGAGAGAGAGAGAGAGAGAGAGAAATAAACATACATACAGACAGAGAATATCAACTCGTCATCTGGTTTGTGAAGTGTGATTCACTGTAAAGGTTCCACTCTGTTTTACCATGAATGTTGACTTTGCTAAACTGTCACATTAAATAACCTCACAGACCAGTTACTAACATTAGCTGTACAGATACTGGGGGAAATTCATCTATTTTTATGATCAGTATTTTTCACACACACAACAGTACTTTAATAACTGCACTATACATCAACCTGGTCTCATTTTAATGTGAGTATAGTCATTTTAAACACTGTCTTTACGTTCCTGACTAATACTGACCTCAGTATCTCCAGTTTACAGTGTGGATTCTTCAGTCCCACACAGAGAAACTTCACTCCTGAATCCTGAAGTTCATTGTTACTCAGGTCCAGTTCTCTCAGGGGACAGTTTACTGACTGTAGAACTGAGGCTATAGATGAACAGGACTGTTCAGTGAGATTACAACCAGCAAGTCTGGAGAGAGAGAGAGAGAGAGAGAGAGAGAGAGCACAAGCATTCACTCATTTAAGAATTAAAAATTGTACTGATAGAGTTTGACAAAAAGGTGTTATATGTTGTGAAAATTTTGCTTAAATTGCTCAAACACACAGTGTGATATTTTTGGGATGAGTGCAAGTTGTAATTAACTGTGCACGTTAAACTGGAGAGATTAATGAAAATTTAAATAAGAGATAAGAGATCAAAAAGGACAACACTTATAAAACTGTCAGTCAAGTTCATATTAAAAGGACTAGCCATGTTCCACACAGAACAAAAGCGAGACAGACACCCTGTTGACTGGCCAACTCATTAGTCATGTAAAGATCAAAAGCACAGCTGGTGAATTTGATGACAAGTATGATTACTTGTACGAGAAGAAGCTCAGATTTACCACATAAAATTGAAGGCATCTTCATTTACCACTGAAAATGTTGTCCTTAATGTTGAGTTATTTGCCGTCAAATCGAAGAGAAACTTTTCAGCTCTGTGACCGTCGCCACTGCACTGAGGCTAACAGCGCGTGTAAATAACGGTATTCAGAGACTAATTACAATATCTTATTCATTCAAAACCCGTCTGAATAAATACACTAAACATTTCACTGGCGGTTTTCCACAGGTATTTAAAAAGAACACGAAACTTACTTTGTACACGAAGAGAACAAAGACACAGAGAATCCGACATTTCCCAGACACTCGACGCTCGTCGGTCTCTCTCAGATTTTACCTCAGAAAATTCACCCCTCGCTCTCCGGCCGTTAGCAAGTCTCTCGGTTTCCCACTGGCTTTGGTTGCTTAAAAACGACGGCTTAAAATAGCCTAAGAAACCGATTGCAAAGTCCTCTATGAAATTTCATAACTTCTGCTTATATAATGAGAGATTGTTCAGGTTTGCAGGTAAAATCTCTTAGACAGTTAATGATCCCAATAATGAATACAGCAAAAAGAGCCGAGATCTGACAGCTTCTCTCGCCGGATCATACTGATCACACTGACCTGTAGAAAGCCCTACTGTGGTGTATTCATAACTTTACAAACTGGGCTCTGCTTATATAAACTTGTTCTTGTCCAGCTTAACACCATCTTCTAAAAGCTTGTCACCAAAAAACATGATTTCACTAACAGCAAACTGACATTTTACTGCTGTAACCCATGTCTCTGGATCCTGTGAAGCACTTTGGTGGGTCTTTCATCGTACTTCTACAGTGTTGACCCCACAAAACAATGTCATCTACCTAAACACACACATCCCATAACACAATGTTGTCTACATAAACGCATACATATACACACGCCCCATGGCACAATATTGTCTGCATAAACACACACAAACACCACGCAACACAATGTCGTCTACATAAACACACACACACACACCCCATGGCACAATGTTTTCTACATAAACAAACACACACGCACACCCCATAACTCAATGTCATCTACATAAACACACACACATACATATACACACACTCCATGGCACAATGTTGTCTACATAAACACACACACACCACACAACACGATGTTGTCTACATAAACACACACACTGTCTATGCACTCAGTAACAGGCCCCATGGCACAGTGAAATATTTCAGGAGCAGAGGAAATTCCAAACGGCAGTCCAATAAAACACCTAATCGCCGTGTTCAATGTACAGTAAAAAATATCTGAGCTCTTTAAATGCAGTTACAACAGCCTGTTAGTCTGAATGAGCCACCAACATGACTAATAGATCTAAATGACCATTCACTCATGTGTTTTTATATTTTCATATGATTTTTTGATGTTTGCCAACTTCTCGCTGAAGATCAAACATTCCGGCGCGCCAGCAGTAGTGGTGGTGAAAGCAAACCAATCTGTCCAGGCACTATTACATTCTGTGTTCCTCCAAGACTTTTCTTTTTTTGGATTTTGAATTTGTAGCTAGCTTTGGAAAACACCAGTGCTACCAGATCTCGCAAGAGGAACGAGCAACCAGGTCTATAGAAACAAAAGAAACTCAAAAGAACCAAAGCAGGCAACGTTACCTACCACACTGTGTGAGAGAGAGGCCACTTGATCAGTATATATATACTGTGTATGTACAAATTTATTTTGCATTTCATAAGCAACCATTTCAGAAATACTGTAACCTGTAATTTTACGTTTTTCTTTTTAACTCTACAGAAGTTGAACAAAACCAAATGGCCAAAAAAAAGAGGAATGAATAAATGAATCATCAGTCATGAGGGAGCACTGGGCATCTCTAATATCCCTCCACAGTTCTTTGAACATGCATGGGGCAACGGATCTCTGTAACAGTTATAGTGGAGAGAGTCAGGAGATAGGGAGCAAACCCAAATAAACAATTACACTTTGGAAACAAGCTCAAAACACAACCCGGACTATCAATATTTCGCAATCGACTTCACAGAAAAACAAGCCAAAAGTTGCTTATAATAAGCAGACTTGGCAATTGTGGAAAACACCCACTCAAGTCACCGCAAAGACTTTGGCAAAGAGGCACCAGGCCGTGATGTAGCATATGACACATTTTAGTTGACTAAGTGTTAAAGCATTTTTTTTGTTCTGTGTACAGGCTACATATTTTTACAATTGGATAATGTAAGGATGACTTTACACCTACAACAATGATGGCAAAATATATATTAAAAAAAACGTTATTCATTCCATTTTTTTGACAAAGCCAGGGTGCCACTAGAGAGGGGCTGAAGAGCCTGATGCGGTTCGGGAGCTGTGGGTTGCCGACCCCGGTCTAAGTCCTCACAAGCTTCATCACCCAAAAGTCAGTCACACCCATCTGACCCCACATCAAACATAAGGTGATCTTCTCTCTCCTTTACTTTAACTCTGAGTCTGTATGTGCCCTTAGTTTCCATGTGTTGTCCACTGTAGGCCTTGAGCTGTACGGCCTTCCCGTGAATGTGAGGTTTTATTTTCACTGCTCTGATATCACTCTCACTAATCAAACTGCCCTTTGTCCCAGTGTCCAGCTTGAGTAGAATTAAAACTCCATTTATTTGCATTGGCATCATCCACTCATCCTTTTTAACATTGTTCACATTAGACTGTTCAGTGTGTGTCAGTTCAGGATTATCATGAGTTACAAGTTCCCACAAAGAACATGTCACTAACATTAGTCTCCTCTACTATACACACACCTTGACCCTTGTTCTGACTGACCATGGCTCCCGCCATTTCCCAAATGTTTTATTGTGTTTCAGAGTTCATTCACTCATGTGTCGTATCCTCACAGGATCAGCTAAGGTAAAGTCAGTCTCTCTTTCACAACCTGAGATCTCTCTCATTTCTACTGTCACTATAAGAATACACCTCTGTTCTACCCAATGTGTAGAAAGAACATTAGAATCAAGGTTGTTGGGAAAAAGGATATGAACCCCATCACTAACATTAGAACCATGAGTGAGAAAGACCTTCCACTCCCACCACATGCCCCAGTCTACCTCATTAAACTCCATCACTACATGGCTCTGTCAAAAACATGATGTCAGTCTAATCTACCTCATTAAACTCCATCACTACATGTCTCTGTCAAAAACATGATGTCAGTCTAATCTACCTCATTAAACTCCATCACTACATGTCTCTGTCAAAAACATGTCAGTCTAATCTACCTCATTAAACTCCATCACTACATGTCTCTGTCAAAAACATAATGTCAATGTAATCTACCTCATTAAATCCAGCACTACATGTCTCTGTCAAAAACATGATGCCAATCTAATCTACCTCTAATATACCTGCCACAAACACACACACACATACAGAACCCTCCCCCATCTATATATAAAGGATCCAAATTCTGGTAAAAAGACAGTTCCATTTAAACAAGTCAAAACTAGACTATGAAAATGAAATTAATTGTTTTTAATAAGTGCAGCAATGGTTATGAACAGGAGTACAGAAAAATACACACAACCTGTACTTTTAAGAAACTACCCACTAATATAGCTACTTAGATATCTTCTGCCTCTCTGAAAACTCTCCTGTCCTGTCTTCTGTCTCACACTGGGATACAGATCTCAGCATAGTAGTCAACATAACAAGGGATCATTTTAATCCAGACAACATGAGAAAACACACAAGAGAATCAATGTGAGAAAATATTGATTTAAGACTTATTTAACAGTTTAAGATTTTTTTAGCAACCCATGTACACACTGATTCTGAATCAGTAGGAATGTCATTATTCTGCAGATAACTGTATAAGGTTGCAATTCTGGCAATGTTAGCTTCTTGAGTGACAAAACCCATCTGCCACAGTTAGCTACTTAACAGTTAAAACTACTTTAACTGAAATACAGACAAATATATATATCAGTGCAAATAGGTTTCAAAATACCCACTCACAAAGTCTATTACATCATAATGTACATAACAGAAAAGTCCATTTTTTTCTCATTTGACTCTTCCATTTTCATATGTTCTCTCTCTTAAACTTGTTCTTCATGCCAAGATTTTATAAAAACCTTTTAACTAATAACTATGTGTTGGTATTAACAGATAAGCTATACAGCATAGGGGGAAGGACATGGGCAAATATGATTCAGAAGACAATCAACTGCAAAGACAACGAAATATTGCAATAAATCGACATAAAATCAAGAAAAGAAAAGAAAAGAAAAGAAGAAAGGGAAAGGGAGAGGAGAGGGGAGAAAGTAATCTGTATCCTATTGTTTTGTTTTACAAATTATCTTCCATATTTCCCATTGTTTAACTATACTTTAACTGAAAAACTCACACATGGCTACAAACAGATTTCTCATTTGGATGTTACATAAGCAGCCAAATCCTTGCCCTCTGAGACAGTCCTGCCAGTCCTTCTCTCTGGAAGGAAACAAGTGGGCAAGTTCTGCCACTGTAGATTAGAGCACACATGATGAACCAAAGTAACTGCACCTCTAAACTCTTATACTCACAGAGCCCGTTTGGTGTTTTTCAGTACTGGTAGAAGTCTCTTCAACCCTTCATCTGATCCTCTGTATTTCTCCAGCTCAAACTTTTCTTGAGTCTCCTCTGACATCAGCAGGACAAAGACCAGAGCTGACCACTGTGCAGATGACAGTTTCTCTGTTGAGAGACGTCCTGAGCCCAAGTAATTTTGAATTTCATTTACAAGGGAGTCATCCCTCAGTTCATTCAGACAGTAGAGGAGATTGATGCTCCTCTCTGATGAGATGTTTTCATTTAGTTTTGCCTTTAGGTAGTTGATTGTTATCTTCAAACTCTGTGGTCTGATTGCTGTTTGTGGCAGTAGTTCTTTCAGGAGTCGTTGATTGGACTCCAGTGAGAGGCCAAGAAGGAAGCGGAGGAAAAGGTCCAGGTGTCCATTCTCACTCTCTAAGGCCTTGTCTATTGCAGATTCATAGAAAGCTTCTGTGCTCTTAAACAGCCATTTAAATATGTTCACAACTGTGCTTGGATGAAGTGGATTCTTCTTGTTACGATGTGAGAGATACACATGGACCGCAGCAAGGAATTCTTGAACACTCAGATGCACAAAACTAAACGCCACTGTCTCAGAGACTCCCTGCTCTTGACTGAATATCTGTGTGCACACTCCTGAGTACACTGAACCCTCACTGACATCAATGCCACACTCTCTCAGGTCTTCCTCATAAAATATCAGATTGCCCTTCTCTAGCTGACAGAAGGCCAACTTTCCAAGCTTCACAATGATGTTTTCAGCCTTATCTTGCTTTTTCATTCGACTGATGTTCTTAGCCCCCTTTTTCTCTTTCATTTGATTTATTTGGAAGATCAGAAACTGTGTGTACATTCCTGTCAGAGTTGTAGGGAGTTCTTTACTGGTATCTTTGTCTAGCATTGGCTGAAGCACAGTGGCTGATATCCAACAGAAGACTGGTATGTGACACATGATGTGGAGGCTCCTTGATTTCTTTATGTGTGAGATCATATTTTTGGCCATATCCTGGTCCTTGTCATTGTACTTCTTAAAGTACTCTTCCTTTTGTTTATCACTGAATCCTCGTACTTCAGTCACTTGGTGAATGTAGTCTCGAGGGATCTTGTGGGCTGCTGCTGGTCTGGAGGTTATCCAGATGAGAGCAGAGGGAAGCAGATTTTCCTTGATTAGGTTTGTCATTAGTGTGCCCAATGATGTTTTCTGATTAATCTTTTTCAATTTCTCTGTCTCAGTAAAGTCAAGAGGAAAGCGACACTCATCGAGTCCATCAAAAATGAACATGACTTTACCATCACCATCTGGAAGAGATTGCAGTACAGCAGAATCTTCAAAATATACATGAAGCAACTCTATCAGGCTGTAGTTTTTATCTTTTATTGAATTCAGTTCACGAAAAAGAAGTGGAAAAATAAAATCTATGTCCTGGTTGGTCTTTCCCTCTGCCCAGTCCAGTATAAATTTATTCACTGAGACAGTTTTCCCCACTCCAGCAATTCCCATAGTCAACACTTTTCTGTTTCTTCGACTTGGATCAGATGGGACTTTGAAAATGTCACTGCATGTGATTGGAGTTTCCTCTGTGGTAAATCTCCTAGATGATGCCTCAGCCTGCATAATCTCATGTTCATGAATGACTCCTCCAGTCTCATCCTCCACTATGTAGAGATCAGTGTAGATATCATTCAGAAACTTTTTATGGCCTCTCACTGATGTTCCATCTAAAATGCGCTCATATTTCTGCTTCAGCCTGGACTTCAGTTTGATTCTGACAGCTTCATAATCTGGTAAAGGAAATGGAAGATTTCAAATTTAGAAATCAGAGTTCACTAACTCACTATCTAAGCCACTTATCCTAATTAGCATCGCAGGGGTTGCTGGAGCCTATCCCAGCGGTCATAGGGCGAAAGGTGGGGAAACACCCTGGACAGGTCGCCAGTCCACAGACAATCACACTCATACCTAGGGGCCAATTTAGTGTCTCCAATTCACCTAACCTGCATGTCTTTGGACTGTGGGAGGAAACTGGAGTTCCTGGAGGAAACCCACGCAGACACGGGGAGAACATGCAAACTCCACACAGAAAGGACTGGCCGCCCGGCCGGGAATCGAACCCAAGACCTTCTTGCTGTGAGGCAACAGCGCTACCCACTGCGCTACCGTGCCGCCCATCAGAATTCACTGACTTGCTAAATATATACGTGTCTTGAAAGTATGCGGTTATCGTTTTCATTACTCTGTGTTGCTGTGTGATTTCATTTGGTCCAGAAACTGATCAGTATAAATACCATACTTTGTTTTTGACTGTGTTTTTTTCAGTGGTGGTAGGAGGAAAGGGAGAGGGACAGTGTCTCAGAAACGTCTGATGACAACTGATCTACTCATCCAGTTTACCACCATTAAACTACCATTATCAGCTTTCTATGAGCTGATAGGACTTTGATGTGCCTTGTAATAGGAGAAACTGTATAAAACAGTGAATTGTTACACCAAGTTAATGTGTAAAATGTTAAAATAACTGAAATGAAATCAAGCAATCCAGTAAAATGAAGATTTTTCAAAACAATATAACTACTTTGAAGTCAAACTACAGAATATAATGGGACATTAGACACAGATGAGGAGTGTAGTGGTGAGATCTGACAGGGAAGATAGTTCACTGCTTGGTGATATAGGACCAGTATTTAAATGTGTGACCCAAAGACAGAATAATCTCCCTGCATCTGCGTCTGAGAAGAGCATCAAAAACTGATTTCTGCAATGACAAGTCAGTTCATAGCTGTCAAAATGCAATGTCGTTTTGTCTGAGTGAAATGAACCAAACCTTTATTCTGAGCTGAGATGTTTGTCTGGAGTGAAGTGGACTCAGCTGGAGTGACTGCACTGTTCTGAATAGACCCTTCTTCAGATTTTAGTCCCATAGTGAGGCAAAAAGAGGAAGAGAGAAAGAGAGAAACTGTGAATCATGCCATCATGATTACTGCATTTTCTTTTTCAATCTCATATATACAATTACAGTATTTCTTTTTTAAATGTGTGTATGTTTGGATAATTCAAATGAACATGATGTAAAAAATCTACTGACTGTATATGACTGGTTTTCCTCCAGTTACTCAACTTTTACTTATTTAGCGATTAAATAAGATTGTCACTACAAGTATAAGTTTCCTGGCAACCAAACAGACCAGTCCAGGGAAAATAAACAGTAAGAGAGCTGCTCTGAGAGCAGGACATGAGTCTGTAGACTACCAGCAGGATTTCTCATCCTTTGCACTCAGTTTGGAATTTTTACCACAATGAGAGATCCTCTCCTACTAGCACGGTATTTTGTAACCGACCATGAACTTGCACTGATCCACATTTAGTGCAATGAACCCATGTTATAAGGGTACCATTAACATGAGCTGCTAGGTATTTGTGGACAAAATAACACAACTCAGGCGTGTTTAATTTATTCAGAATTTGTTTGTTTGTGATACATGTATATAATGAGTGGTGAGTGGTTTGATGGTTCATAGATATAGTTTTAATTCAAAGGAAAGAGAGATAGTCTGGGATGGCAGGGTTTTCTGTAACATATTGTCTAAGATCTAAGACAGCACAGGCTGTGTGGTGTGGGATAATCTTGTCAGAACTGACACTGACAATAGCCAATGAGAGTGGAGCAGCTTGAGGGCAGATGCTGGAACATGAAAAAGTGGAAATCAAATAATTAAAAAATCAAAAACTCTCACTGTGGAGCATGAGGTCATGATTTTGGCTGAGGCAGAATTGTTAAGCATGTGATTCCCTGTCAGTGCTAAAAGTCAAAACGGAGAGTCGCTGATGATCACTCTTATTGGACAGTTTGGAAGTTCGATTTCATTTATCCAGCCAACTGAAATTTTTTTTTATCAATAATTCAAAATTCAATTCAAAATTTTTTCTTTGTGAAAAAACTTCCAGGCATCAGTTGCCAGGATCATCATCCAAAAGCTTCATGTATACATTGTAATTCCAACTTTGTGTACCTTTGAACATTAAATTTTGCCCATCAGCAGGAGCATATGCTATTGGTTGTATCCAAAGAGACACGTCAAGTGAAGCTTTCTACTCAGTAAAGAGTCTTCTTCCATTGTATCATGAGGAGATACACTGTTATCGTTTGATATGATTACACTCTGATAAAACACAGTTACTGAAGGCTGCACTGGACAAACTGAGGAAAGTATCTAAGATGTTTCAGAGAACACTACACTGCTGTGTGTTATGTGCTGAAGCCTCATTCTTCATCTCCATTAATGTTACTTGCATATATTTCCGCATTGTTCAAAAACTGCTTTATGTATTTGTTTTACTCACAGAGGGTAACACCTTAACCTCGACAATCCTAACATAAACATTTGTGTTGTAAATGTCATGTGAGCTGTATTACCTTCTCTGAGTTTACTCTTTAACTTCCCAGCCAGGTTATTCTGCTTCATCCTCCTCAGGATGAGCAGTGTGATCTCCACAGCACCTCTTGGTTCATATCTCTCCACCATCTTATCCACTGTGTCCTGCACATTAGCATTCTCCAGCTGAGGCTTTGGGATGTGAGAGACCTCTTCCACTCCATTCTCTGTAGTCAGGTACCACTGAAACCTCTTCAGTTCTGCTCTCTCCAGCTCTTCCAGAGTTTCCAGCAGGATCTGTGGAACAGCTGGCATCTTGAATCACTGGGGAGCATGTGAGGCATTAGATTAGACATTATTATAATATAGCACTCAAGAGCACATCTGCAATGCGTTTATCCAGCTCATCTAGAGTGGTTAGTAGCAACTGAGAAGTGTTCACCATCTTACATCACTGGACATGTGAGGGAACGTAAACATGGAGATTAAATAGAGAAAATAAACAGAGAGTGGTCCTGTCATGATGTTACTTAACACTTCATTTTAATTGGTCATGCATGCTCTTACAACTAAATTATTTCTATGGAAATTTGTAAACAACCCAGAAAACTATTGGATACTTTATTATTTCAGACTCTGGGGACCAGGAAGTTGGAATGAGTGAAAGACACTGTGTTACTAGCTGTACACTTTGTGTGGAACACACTGCTGGACATAGAGGACTCTGATAATGCTCAAAAGGCAAAAGCCAAATCTAATGGTCCAAAACGCCCCTGTAACCTGCACTGACCACCTCCCCTCTGCTTATAAAAGGTTCACTTATACAAGACATGCTTATACAAGACACAAAGGACAGATGGAGCTCACCTTATTCTGCCTCTGTGGTATTAGTGCTCTTCACATTTTTCATTGGGACTATTGCATGTGCTACTCAAATTATACACTCATTATACTGTGTGTATGTGGATATTATTTGACAATATGAGAACTTGTTCATCAGTTTGTCCAGTAAGTTGATAGAAATCCGTTCATTGCTATGAGAGCGGTCACTGAGGTTAGTGTATTCATGATCAGTGATGAGTTGTTCCTGCTGCACATACTGTGAGTACAAAGCAAAGTTAGGCAGACAGGATCTGAGTTAGTGTGGTCTTCTTCTCAGGCAGAGTCTGCATTATTCACCATAAAATATCAGCCAGCCCTGATGTGCCCATAGGGGGAGTGTAGGAAAAGGGGTCCGCACAGGACAATGTATATACACCAATGTATAATCCCTCAGTAAACAGCAAGTATTGCACAGGTCCTTTACTGTAAAGCAAGAGCAGAGACGTGGTTTTCAAATGTCATAAAAGTAAAGTTTACTTCAATTTGCTGTAATGGGAGAAAAGGAGCTGCAAGAGTGTTAATGCATAAGAAACAGCACTTTATTTAGATACTAAAGAATTTAATTTATTATTTAATAAGAGCATAAAAGAGGGGTCTAAGCAAGGTGTTTCTGTACCTACAACTGCCACTAGGATTACTAAGATGCCTCAAAGGTGCATCAGGAAGGAGTGGGGCAGGCCGACTGCAGAGGGGACCAATGGGGGGCTTAGCTGATTTGGGAGGGAATACTTTCCACCGCCACACATGATTGTGAAAATGCACAAGATTGTGAACATCGAACATACACTGAAAAAGAGGTGCAAAAAGGGGTTCGGTGTAAGAAAAAGCAAATCAATTAAGCATACAGTGGCAAGGGTTAATAGTAGGGAACCCGACTATGAGACTCTTCCTCCCTCAGTACAACCACCAGACACATCACTATTCACTTCTATTGGAGAGGATGGAACTAATACTGAAAGCAAGAGCAGGTGGTTTACCAAACAAGCAGGTTTACAGCAGAACACAGGCAAAGCAGTAAAACAGTAAAGCATGCAAGACAATAAACAATAAAGTAGACAAAGCAATAAACAGTAAAGCAGGCAAAGCAATAAACCCAAACAAGCAAGACAATAAACAATACAACAGACAAAACAATAAACCCAAACAAGCAAAATAATAACCAGTAAAGCAGGCAAAACAATAAACAGTAAAGCAAACAGAATCATAAACAGTAAAGCAGACAGAATAATAAACAGTAAAGCAGACAAAACAATAAACAGTTAAGCAGACAAAACAATAAACAGTAAAGCAGACAAAACAATAAACAGTTAAGCAGACAAAATAATAAACAGTAAAGCAGACAAAGCAATAAACAGTAAAGTAGACAAAACAATAAACAGTAAAGCAGACAAAACAATAAACAGTAAAGCAGACAAAGCAATAAACAGTTAAGCAGACAAAACAATAAACAGTAAAGCAGACAAAACAATAAACAGTAAAGCAGACAAAACAATAAACAGTAAAGCAGACAAAACAATAAACAGTTAAGCAGACAAAACAATAAACAGTAAAGCAGACAAAACAATAAACAGTAAAGCAGACAAAGCAATAAACAGTAAAGCAGACAAAACAATAAACAGTAAAGCAGACAGAATAATAAACAGTAAAGCAGACAGAATCATAAACAGTAAAGTAGTAAGGCAATTAAGAGGCAAAACAGTGGCTATGACTCTAGAAGACAACATAAAAGTGATTAAGATTTTATAAATCAGTCCTGATAAAATACTGAAACACTAATACAGGGGGTAAAACCATTACCTCGGTCCCGCAGGGTAGCAGGTGCTTCTCCATCGTGAGCATACATTCAATAAAACTAAATCAGAACAGCAGCTAAAACCTGATCTGGTTTGATCTAGGACATAATGAATGACTGGGTGAATGAATGAATGAATGAATGAATCCTTCATCAGCCCTATACACAGTGGGACAAAACTCATCCTCTGCATCTGACCCATCCGATACACACCCAGTAGGAGAAGTGGGCACACACACACTAGCAGTGGGCACACACACACTAGGAGCAGTGGGCACACACACTAGCAGTGGGCAGCCTTTTGCTGATGCCTTGGTCTTTTGCTGATGCCTTGGTCAAGGGCACTGACAAGAGTATTAACCTTAACACACATATCTTTGATGGTGGGAGGAAACCAGAGCACCCAGTGGAAACCCAAGCAAACATGGGGAGAACATACAAACTCCACACAGAAAGGACCTGGGACGGTCCGGATGCAAACCCAGGACCAGGACCTTCTTACTGTGATCCCCCATACTACCCCAGTAAGAAGCATACACTGATACACTGCTCGATAACAGATGTCACCCTGCCTAACAGAAGTCACATACAAACTTATTTTCATCCAGTAGGTGGCAGCACAACACAAACTGATTGTTTTATAAAGGATTTGTGTGAATATAACAAACTGTTCAGTACATCACACTCTATACATGTAGACCTGGAAACAAATATGTCCTCAAATACAATCTTAGACATGTCACCTCAGTTTAAAAAAAACATTCACCTGTTTTCTTTGATCTGTTAAAAAATATACAGGCATCTTTTGACTAGTTTGGCTCTGGACCTTTTATCCACTAAAATGTCGAGACTGTGTCAAAGTAGTATCTACACCAGTAGCTCTCGACCTTTTGTAAATGTGTTCTTTGTATTTCTGTTGTTGAAGTTTGACTTTAAACACAGAGGTTTTCTCTGCTCATGTTCATCCCTGTTCTGACACATGACAGACAGTCTGTCCAGTTCAACAAGTTTATAGAACAATGTAGACACAACTACTGACATTCCAGTCATGTGACCTGTTTACAGGAATACAGAACTATTAGTCTACTGATCAAATCTTAAAGGGATTCTTTACAAAGAGAAAATGATTTTATTTATCCTCCTCACAGATCTTGATGGGTCTTTAATCTACTTTAACTGACTCTTGTTTTACAAAAGCTTATGATGAATGACAGTCGGCCCGCCATATCTGCGGGTTTGGTATTCACGGTTTTGACCAACTGCGGTTCGAAAATATTCTAAAAATTTGCGAATATTTTCGAAAAAGTAGATTTGAAATTACTGTGCGCATTGCTACCCGCTAAACACCCACAAGACACAACATGCGCGGACTGATGCTGCTGAGTCACGGCGTACTCAAGCCCAGCCAACCCTATAGGGTTCAGCCGAATAGTCAGAAAATGATGTCCTAAGTCCTTTCCTCACCACTTTTCCTTGACCTCGATGGAAAACGTCATGAGGTTAAGGAAAGGTGGGAAGGAGAATTCATAAGGATTTTTCATAAGGAAAAGACAACCGCTGTGCTAAGGGAATCCGACTGCACTCACACAGGGTTAGTAATCTTGCGACGGCGGATATTACTGACGTAGATCTGCCGTGGTGAAACTACAATATTCCGAAGATGGACCGCTAAAAGCACATCTTAAGATACTTCGCCCCGTGCGTTCTTATCCTGTTTTTTCACGGTGTATAGACGTACACAGCCTGGTGAAAAATGTTACTTTATTACCAAGGTTGGAATTGAAATAAATTAAAAAAAGGCATATAGGCTACCAATTACAAAAGTGTCCGCTCACATTTATCGACATGAATCCCAGCATGATTGTAGGAAAATAACTGTTAAATTTATGCAAGATAGGCATAACATGTTAGACCTCCAAATCTACAATTGTACATACCATCACTCTTAAGTTTCAAACAAATTGAATTAAAAACATCATCTGGCTATAAACGTCTCATATCCCTAGTGGAAATTCCAGTAGAAAATCCTAGTAGAACACTAGTAGATATCCAGTAGAACACTAGTAGAAAACCATTTAAAAAACAATAGAAATTTTAACTGGTTTCTATTGTTTTTATAGGGAAATTGAAACACATTCAACTGGTTTCATAACTGGCTTCCACTGGAATGCCCAGTAGAAAAACCAATAGAAATTTCTACTGGAATGTATTGGTCTGGTTCCAGTTGAAAAACAACTGATAGAAACTGCTGGTCTGAAATGGTCTGTATTGGTTGAACTGGTCTCAGATGGTTTGTATTGGTTGAACTGATCTCAAGCTGTCTGTATTGGTTTTAGCTGGAGACAACTGGGTCATTGAGTTCACGTGAACTCATGTGGTACGTGAAAAGTTACAGTTGGTATTGAAATGGATTAAACTAATTTCAATTGGTGGAACCTGGAATTATAGTGAATACATTACTGCATGTAATTTATGTTTTAACAGTTTACTTCCACCATGTCCACACAGGCCCAGAACACACACACCTTTGTATAATGCAATCTATATATACACCTTGATAATAACAATTTAACAGAGAATACTGAAATACAGGCAACAAGTAAATGTATAAGGAATGCCTTTATTGTCATCGTAAATGTACAACGAGAATCAGAGTGCAGTACCAAGCAACAAAGAAGGAATTAAAATATAACTACAAAATGTAAACATAAAGAAAATATAGAAACGTAAAAATATGAATATAAAATCATTTTTAAGTGGCAGTGCAGTGCCTCGGGAAATGTTTTATTTGATTGATTTAATAGGCTATGCAGTACGTTGGAGGATGGAAATTTCTAAACATTTAAAATCCTTTATCGGTCATGTTGAGACCCATTTTTAGAAAATAAAATTGAATTTGTTTTGCAATTACTAATGCTTGTGTTCCAGTACCAAGACTAACTTTTAATCAGAAATAGTTGGAAAATAGTTCGTAAATTATTTAAGTTCATATTGTGAATTTTAACTGTTTTCTGTTAAGAATTTAAGTAAAAATGCATGAGTACAACGCGGTTTGAGCGAAATCGTCAGAAATCGTTAGAAACTGTTATATTTTGGAGAGCATATGCCGTACGTGTTTTGACCGACACTATCACTTCGTCATGTTACTTTTGTTTTTAATATTTTTTATAGGATCCGCAAATCATTAAATGAGAAAACTTTAGCCATGTAATCTTAGTGTCGCGTCAAGAATACACTTGTCACTTTCCAACGGTTAGCGTTATAAATTCAAATAATCGTTTGTTTTCGTGAACGGCCAGATGGTTCGATGCTTTAAATGCGGCTACCGCAAAGAATTGTGGGACGAAATGATCTTTCCTTTTGTAAAGGATGGTCCAGTGTACCCTATGCTAAAGGAGATAGGAAAGGAAGCACTGAAGGACCTTTCCTTAGCATTTAGAGAATTCAAACAGCTCTTATCATGGCTGCCTCTTAGATACTTCCGGGTCATTTCAATCAGTTAGGAACCTTCCCAAGCAAAAAAGACCATTCGGATGCACCCCTAGTCCCACTGTATCAGCCCTCCTGTTCGCTTTGCGCGCGCAATCATTTTTAAATACACAATTTCGCTGCCCTTAATCAGACTTGGGAAAAGTGCACACATCCTTAACTCAAGTAGAAGTACAGATATATGTGTAAAAACAGACTCCGGTAAAAGTAGAAGTATTGATTCAACTTCTTTACTCAAGTAAAAGTGAAAAAGTACAGGGTCTGAAAAGTACTTAAAGTATAAAAGTAAAAAGTAACCCATTTCTACTAGATGTTTTTGTCCACAGCTAAGTGAACCTCACGTCATATTAAAAAAATTTCGAAGACTATTAAACCATTCTGACTTCAAATAAAATAAAAAAAACAATATACTGAGAAAAAGTAACGATAACTTCGCCCTAATGCGCAACTCAGTTTCCAGTGTCAGCAACAGAACTCGAATGATCAACACTTCAGGGCTAATTAAGCCATAAACTCTTTTCTTAGAACTTCCCTCATTTCTACAGGACTACCAAAAAAAACAGTTCTCTTAAATAAGGCCATGGATGCTGCTCTGCTCTTGCTGCTCTGAATCTGCTCCATTGTTAATGTTCTCTCGTTCACTTTCATCCATGTTGCTACTAGATCTCACTGTCACTGGCATCACATTCAGTACAGGCTTCTTCACCGCGGTCGAGTCTCCTTTTCTTATGTCTGTCATGCACTGATGGACATACCAAGGGATCGTCTTGTCTGTGTGCTATTGCCCCGTGTAATTTATGCTGAAATCGGTCATGATATTGGGAAGACGTACAATGATGCAAAATAAAAAATAATCGATAATTCCCCTCAAACGCAGGAAAACTAAAGTAATGAGCCTGTTTTGAAAATGTGAGGAGTAGAAAGAACAGATATTTGTGTTAAAATGTAGGGGGTAAAATTAAAAAGTTGTCAGATAAATAAATACTCAAGTAAAGTACAGATAGCTGAAAACTCTACCTAAGTACAGTAAGTGTTTGTACTTCATTACCTCCCACCTCTGCCCTTACTTGCTAATTAGTGTTAATATGGCTCCGAAAAGGCAAAGGAACAGTGTTGTCATGGTGACATACAGTATGTTAGAATACTGTGGTCAGTATGATTTACATGGGTTTAGCAGTTCTTAGTATTACCTATAAATGGGGTTTCAAGTTATGAACACGTGTAAAGTAAAACCGCGGAGGGTCCTTGAACGGACAGTACTTTTAAATAAGCAGTAATACATACGATATTGATCTGGAAATACCCATAAATAATTGATCATTTTCTGTTGATTCTAAAATTAAACATTTTGGTCCATGGTATTTAATACGTGAAAGGGGAATAAACCCATAATTCTTATAAATAAATGATATAATACTGTAAATAATGAAATTTCGTAATGAAATAATGAAGTTTATTTAAATTGTTGTCTTACTGTCTGTTAGATGGCTCTATTGCGTTTCACGGATGTCCATTTTCATAAAGATGTGTGGTATATGTAGTATAGTCATCAAAGCTCCTCCAATATTCTAATAACTCGATACTCTGAAGAAAAGTTCGGCAAACTCAAACTCAGGTGTGAAACTGCCAAAACTCAAACTGAGAAATAATCTGACTACATCTTCCCTTTATATGGTGCAGACAAGAGTTATGTCACTTCACTGGAGAGATATGGACTAGTTCAACCTGTTTAGACTTCACTGCAAGTACAAAACATGACCAGGAATGTTTGGTTACTATAGTAGACAGTACAGTGCATGAGAAAAGAAATGAAAACACACACACACGCGCACACTCACACATGGTAAACACACATACTGTGAATTACAGAGCTCAGATTTTAATCATAGAACACATTCAAATATTAAGTAATCTCAAAGTTGCTTACACTGTCAAATACACAGGCTTTAGTGGAATATGGAGAATATTGTGAAATAAAAGTATGTAACACTGTAAACATCAGTACTGAATAATGAGAGCAGAGAAAGAGTGTGAGGAGTGTTAGTATATGACAGTGGTAGTGTAGTGAAAGAGTTTGAGGAGTGTTAGTATATGACAGTGGTAGTGTAGTGAAAGAGTGTGAGGAGGGTTAGTATATGACAGTGGTAGTGGTAGTGAAAGAGTTTGAGGAGTGTTAGTATATGACAGTGGTAGTGGCAGTGAAAGAGTTTGAGGAGTGTTAGTATATGACAGTGGTAGTGTAGTGAAAGAGTTTGAGGAGTGTTAGTATATGACAGTGGTAGTGTAGTGAAAGAGTTTGAGGAGTGTTAGTATATGACAGTGGTAGTGTAGTGTTTGAGGAGTGTTAGTATATGACAGTGGTAGTGTAGTGTTTGAGGAGTGTTAGTATATGACAGTGGTAGTGTAGTGAAAGAGTTTGAGGAGTGTTAGGATATGACAGTGTTAGTGTAGTGAAAGAGTTTGAGGAGTGTTAGTATATGACAGTGGTAGTGTAGTGAAAGAGTGTGAGGAGTGTTAGTATATGACAGTGGTAGTGTAGTGTTTGAGGAGTGTTAGTATATGACAGTGTTAGTGTAGTGAAAGAGTTTGAGGAGTGTTAGTATATGACAGTGGTAGTGTAGTGAAAGAGTGCCCATGTGACTGAGGATCCAGGATTAAGAAAAAACACAGGGCTTTAATTCTTTCACCCCTTTCATTTTTAACAGTTATTTCATTGGATCTCATTGACTAACACAGTCATTAACTTCATAATCAATCTGTGTGTTTTTCATTGTTTTTCATTAGAACTGTTTCAGTTTCAAACTCCATACACATTTCTTTTAAACATGTTCACTCGCTTCTCTGCTCTCACATGACCCATGAAAGACAGAAACACAACAGATAAAAGTGAAACTAAGAAACTGTGTAACATTCGTACACGTGTCCTGTTTACAAGAGAAAAGAATTTTCAGACTATTCATACAGAAATATTACTTTACTTTTATAATTTATAATACTACCATGTAGTGATAATTATTTATGTTTGTATTCATAAGAAATTTGATGAAAATCCTTTTCTGTATTGTTATGTTGGATATGTTAAAGCCTGCTTCCTGAAGAGAGAGAGAGAGAGAGTGAGAGAGAGAGAGAGAGAGAGAGAGAGAGAGAAGGAGGTTTAACAGCATTCCTCTGTCAGATTACTAGTGAGACATCTGATACATATTTATCATTTTCTCCATTGCTGAGGAATGTTGAGAATATGTCATCTGAAGAATACATGTACACACTGTGTGTGTGTGTGTGTGTGTGTGTGTGTGTGTGTGCGCTTGTGTATGTGCGTGCGTGTGTGTGTTTTGTATTTTTCCCTCCCTCTGTTTTAAGAACTGTGAATACATCTTATTAAATTAATTGAAGGAATTTTATGAAAAAACAGGAGCACAACTACTTATTCCAGCCTGTAGATGTGAAAGCAGACAGGGCCAGAAACATTACTGAAGCACTTGGCATTTACTAGGGATGTCCCGATCCGATCTCAAAGATCGGTATCGGGGCCGATCAAGGCATTTTTTTAACCGATCGGTATCGGCTTTATTGAGCCCTAAGCCCGATCCTTTGTTTTACGTCAGCTGTCAAACAGGTGTCTTAAACAGAGAGCATAATTTGGCACCCAGACCCAGCCAAAATGTCTGCAGTGTGGAAATATTTTAAATTGGGAAGCGAAAGCAGTGCAGAAGCCACTTGTAATGTTTGCAATGCGAGCATTGAGCGAGACGGTTTGAACAGAGTCGTGTTCAAGAGGCTACTACCCTTTGGCTACAGCACCTAAAAAACATACACTCGGCGGAATACAGTGAGTTCACTCATTAAACTCAGGCAAAGGCTGCTCCGAAGCAACACACATTTGAGGATATACATTTAAAAGGAGAGAGAAATTTCCTCGAGACAGCGACAATACCAAAAAGATTACCGAGAGGGTAACTGAATCAGTCGCTTTGGATGACCAGCCCATCGCTGTGGTAGTGAATACAGAGGTGCTTTCAAATTCGTCAAACTGAGGCTAACGCACCAGGCGTTCCAAGCTTTTAAATCTGAACGTTTTTTAGGTCAGCGTACTCCGACGACATTAATCCCCAAGGCTGCTAACAACATCCAAGGTATCATTTAAAAACTGAAACACCTAACGCTTTAGCTGTATGATGTATGCGAGTCAGCCTAATAATGCACACAGAGAGCAATGCAGTCGCTTAACCAATGCTAAGAATTGATAAGGCTAGCATACAAAATAGAGGCTTTAAGAAAAGGTATCAACTTAAATGACAGTTTGACAATTTAACCACTTGAATTACTGGAACAAAATTAAATAAAATTGAACACTAGGCCTACATATATTTTCTGAGGTGCGTTCAGACTTGGCAAACTGAGCCACAGGCCTAAGTTCCAGGCGAACGGGTTTTCTTAGAACTTTTAAATTGGAAAGGTTTTTAAGTCAGCATACTCCAACCATATTAATCCTCTGGGCTACTAATAACAAGGTATCGTTTCAAAATTCAAATACCAAACGCTTTAGCTGTATGTGAAGTATGCGAGTTATCCTAAACTACTGACCACCGAGGGCAACACAAAGGGTTGATAACGATAGCAACCGAAAAAGTGGCTTTGAGAAAAGCCTCGAACATAAAGTATATTTTCTTGTATAACTCCCATCTGGGCACACATCTCCCTTAGTCCAGCGTCCATCTCTGCTCGCCGAGAACTACCTCCTCAGACCGTTTGTGTGTGTTTGCAGTGAACTCAAAGTAAATGAAAAACTGTTTGAAAATGTTTGCGAATGTTTGCCTTTCTTTGCTAATTGGACACATCTCAGTGTTTCGCCGTCTTTTTTTTTTTATTTTTGGAGCTTTTGGAGCCACAGGATGCCTTACCCTCTCGACACTACATTTCAGACACTGCTCTACCGGAGCTTTACAACAAGGTTTACTTTATTTTGTAAAATAATAATAATAATAATAATAATAATAATAATAATAATAATAATAATAGATTTTAAAAAAAGGAACAGCTTGGAGGCTTGTAGGCAGTTTCTTGCTATTCAGTTGTGAAGCATATAGGCCTACATTAAATTGATTTTAATAACTTTAATGTAGGCCCACTTGAAATGTGCACTGCGCAACTGTATTATCTAGGAAAATACAGGTATCGGATCGGGACTCGGTATCGGCAGATACTCAATATTAAAAGACTCGGATCGGGATCGGGGGCAAAAAGAACTTGATCCTGACATCCCTAGCATTTACATCTCATTGGCTGTGCACCCATATGCAGTGGTAGAGGATCTCAGCTTCAAACATTTATTAAAAGTACTTGAGCCTCGTTACAACGCGTTCCATCCCATGCGCACGTAAACCAATCTGTGGTCTCCGCCCTTTACAGACGTGCAAAAGCGGTGATCAAGCACAAGTTGTCCCCTGCACCTGCTGTTGCACTGACAACTGATGTATGGACCTCCTGTGCTACCAAAAGCTACTTCACAGTCACTGCCCACTTCACCCATTCTGAGTGGGAAATGAGAAATCCAGTTCTACAAACACCATAAATGTGCAGTGGAATGTGTGTAAGTGTATGAGTGTGTGTGACACAAACACAGACACACTCACACTGTCTCACTCACACTCAGACTTGATGTCCCTCTCATCTAAACAGAACCACACAATGTAATGTTTGTCTGTGTCTGGGTGTGAGTGTGGGGGAGAGAGAGTGTGTGTGTGTGTTTATATGTGTCTAGGCATGGGAAAGAGAGAGAGAGAGAGAGAGAGTGAATGAGGGAAAAAGATAAGGATAATGAAAGAGGGAAGTGTGCGTGTGTGTGTGTGTGTGTGTGTGTTCAGCATCAGGAATACATTCAGTGTTTTTATATGAAATTGTCACAACCTGCACCACCATTTTGGACTTTTAGTTGGATATGTCTTTGTGCTCCCGTTCTGTGTCTGTCTCCGCCCCTCACCTGTACCTGTTTGTCTCATTATCAACCTTGTTTAGTTTCAACCAATCCTGTGTTGCCCTGTTCAGTTTTCCTCTGTATTTAAGCCCTTGTGTTTCACTTGTCCTTGGTCTATCGTTCTGTCACGCAGGTGGTGTGGTGCAGAACCCATGCGCAAGACACGATGGTTGAAGGTGGCCAACGGAAGACTTTACTTAAAATGAAGACCAAAATACAAGTACAAACTAATAACAAAACCAATAACAAAAAGGTGCAGCGTGACTGTTGTGCAAACTAACACAAACAACGATAGACAAAGTACAAGGCAAACACTAGGACTTAAATAGAAGGAGAACTGAACAGGGCAACACAGGATTGGTTGAAACTAAACAAGGTTGATAATGAGACAAACAGGTACAGGTGAGGGGCGGAGACAGACACAGAACGGGAGCACAAAGACATATCCAACTAAAAGTCCAAAATGGTGGTGCAGGTTGTGACAGAAATGATATTTTATTTCTGTCTCTCTGACATGTGCACATTTATATTATATATATACATATCTATATATCTATATCTATCTATATATATATTTTGTATATTATTATGTATATAGTTGTATATTATTATGTTACATATTATTGTTTATTATTACAGTCACAGATTTCTAATACATGAATAAAACTGACTGTATATCATACACATGCTGTGTTTGTGTTTGTGTTTGTGTCCAACTGGAATTGTAAATAAATATAATGGTAGATATGAACATTTTGTGTGTGCATGTGAAAAAGAGAAAAAGAGAGAAAGAATGTGTGTGTGTGTGTGTTTATTTATTTAATCTGACACAGAAACACTGAGCCATATACTCTAAACGCTGCATAGAGGGGTTCAGTGAATGTGGAGTGGAATGTGTGTATGTGTGTGAGTGTGTGTGTGTCAGAGGAGACGCTGTAGAAGGACACAGTTCCAGACGACCAGTCCAGATACACTCCTACTCTGTGTGTGTGTGAGGGGTCGTGAGGTAAGTCAGTGAACTGTTTATTGTGACGGGCAGTGTAACTGTTACAATACCACGACAGACTCCAGGACTTTTCATTGTTTCCAAACACACAGTCATCACTCATTCCTTTCCTCCTGATTCCTTTATATGTCACTGATATATCAGCTTCACATCCACTCCACTCAGTCTCCCAGTAACAGCGTCCAGTCAGACTCTCTCTACACATGACCTGAAGACAGTCATCAAATCTCTCTGGATGATCAGGATACGACTGATTCTTTCCCACACGTGTCAACTTTCTGTTCCCCTCAGACAGAGAGAGGTGTGTGTTTACTGTGTTTGTGTCCAGTGTGAGATCACAGGCATCTACAGAGAAGAAGAGAAATTAGAGGAGAAAACATATCACACACTCTCAACTTTGTGTGTGTGTTTATACTAAATGGAGAGTAATCTATTATTATATGAGTATTACATTATTAAATATTATATTTATTTGATAATAAATCTCAGGTAAGATGGTGTCGTCTGTCTTTCTGTCTCTCGTCCTGTCTTTAGTGTGTGTTACAGATTCTCTCACTCTGTCTCTTTTTATGGGATTTGGGGTAGTGGTTTGGGGGGAACTGGGGGTGTAAATATGCGGTATTTTTGAGCAGTGTGTGTGTGTGTGTGTATTGTTAGAAGGAGTGTGAGTGCGTTATTGCTGATGTGTGTATTACTGTTGTTTGACCCCTGACCCAGTGTGTTTCTCTCTCGTTACCTGAACCCGTTTCTGACCAGTTTTCCACTTTATTTATTTTATTCACTCACTTCCTGTCTTTCTTAAGTTTTCACACAATAAAACAATATACAAAATTAAATAAAAGTCATATTTTATCTCATATTATATTATTATGTCGCTTTTTTCATTAAATGGAATAAACAAACAAAAGTTGTATTTTTTTTTAGGAATTTAGATAAAAGGTTTCTTTCTAGGGGTGAATCAAACTCAGTGTTTGTGTTTGTGTTTGTATTTGTGTGTGTATGTGTGTGTGTGCGTGGACTCACATCTTCTTAATCCTGGTTTGATCATGAATTCTCCTCCATGGTCCACACTACAAAAACACACAACAGACAGTGGATGAGTCTCACACATAAACACACACACAGAGCGTGCACACACACACACAGACACACACACACACACACACACACACACACACACACACACACAGTGTACTGACTTAAGTCGACAGTGTTGATTCATCTGTGTGGAGAGACACTTCACTCCTGAGTCTCCTGGGTGATTGTAGCTCAGATCCAATTGTCTCAGGTCTGAGAGACTTATACTCAGAGCCGAACAACCTTCCTCTGTCACTAAACAACCAGACAACCTACAGAGAGAGAGAGAGAGAGAGAGAGAGAGAGAGATAGAGATAGAGAGAGAGACAGAAACATACAGATGGACAGAGAATATCAACTTGTCATCTGGTTTGTGAAGTGTGATTCATTGTAAAGGTTCCACTCTGTTTTACCATAAATGTTGACTTTGCTAAACTATCACATTAACTAAACTCACAGATCTGTTACTAATGTTAGCTGTAAAGATACTGGGGGAAATTCATCTACTTTTATGATCAGTATGTCTCACACACAACAGTACTTTAATAATCATACTATACATCAACCTGGTCTCATTTTAATGTGAACACAGTCATTCTAAAAACTGTATTTAAATTCCTGGCCAATACTGACCTCAGTATCTCCAGTTTACAGTGTGGATACTGCAGTCCCACACAGAGAAACTTCACTCCTGAATCCTGAAGGTCATTGTTACTCAGGTCCAGTTCTCTCAGGGGACAGTTCACTGACTGTAGAACTGAGGCTATAGATGAACAGGACTGTTCAGTGAGTTTACAGAGAGCAAGTCTGGAGAGAGGGTGAGAGAGAGAGAGAGAGAGAGAGAGAGAGAGAGAGAGAAACAAGTTTTATTCCAGTGAGGTTTAGCTGGGCAGAATTCTCCATATGAGATCAAATTCCTGTAAAGAGTTAGAACATCTTCCTGTCCTGCAATAAACAATAAACACTGTTACATCATCAGCGTCTGTCGATAAAACATTCTTAGTTTCAAGTTTTCAAGTTTGTTTAAAGCCAAATCTCACTGTTTACAGTCTCAAAGGGCTTTACATGCCCACAGGTTTACAACAAACAAAACAGGACGACACCCCCTGACTTAATCCTCATAGCTGGCAAGAAGAAACTACCACCAAAAACCCAGGTGTATCAGCCATGTTTCCTGTGGATCAAGAGGTTTGCCGTGGGGACAATGTGAGGGGGGTGGGGGGGTGTCAAGAAAACAAAGATTCATTATCTCATGTTTACGACATGAAATAAGTCGAGATCTCGAATAAAAACAAAGTTTCGTTATTTCGTGATAATGACATAAATACGCTGAGATCTCGAGAAAATGAAGAAAAACGACACATTACCACGAGAAAACGGAATCTGAATGAAATGTAAATTCAGGGGTTCTCAGGACTTCCACAGGTTGCAGTATAGTGGGCCAGTTACTGAAAGGGAAGAGAGCTGGGATAAGAGCTAAGCTAGCCCAGCTTGGACCTATGAGAGCAATTCATTATCTCATGTTTACGACATGAAATAAGTCGAGATCTCGAATAAAAACAAAGTTTCGTTATTTCGTGATAATGACATAAATACGCTGAGATCTTCACTCCTGAATCCTGAAGGTCATTGTTACTCAGGTCCAGTTCTCTCAGGGGACAGTTCACTGACTGTAGAACTGAGGCTATAGATGAACAGGACTGTTCAGTGAGTTTACAGAGAGCAAGTCTGGAGAGAGGGTGAGAGAGAGAGAGAGAGAGAGAGAGAGAGAGAAGGGGCTGCCGTTTGGAATTTCCTTCACCCCTGAAATGTTTCACTGTGCCATGGGGCATATAATTGAGTGCACAGACGGTATGTGTGTTTATGTAGACAACATTTTGCTATGGGGTGTGTGTATATGTATGTGTTTATGTAGACAACACCATTTAATATGAACTTGACTGGCAGTTTTGTAAGAGTTGTCCTTTTGGACGGCTTATTTTCATTAGTCTGTCTAATTTATGGTGTACAGTTAATTACAACTTGCTCTTGTCCCGTGCCCAAAAATATCACGCTGTCTAGGCTATATTACAATAGGCTATAGTTACTGAAAGGGAAGAGAGCTGGGATAAGAGCTAAGCTAGCCCAGCTTGGACCTATGAGAGCAAGGAGAGAGATGCATCACCCCCCCCCCCAAATGCCTGCTGTGTTAATCTACCTCGTCTTTTTTTCTTTTCCAAGGAAGATACTTAAGTTGTATTGTATTAGAGCTATATAAGGGCTTCTGCTAAATGACAATGTAATATAGCCTATTAGTGCCGTTAACAAACTGAATTCTGTAATGTGTGCACAAGGGGCGGGGCCAGAATTAGGCAAGTGACTGAATTGAATTTATTTATCTATTTTGCCGTTGCGGCAAAGATTTTAGCCGCCATGCACAAATGTTACCAGTGGAAACACTGAACAGGGTAGAAAAATGGAAGAAATCTTGAGAGGGACAACAGAGAGAGGAGACCCCTTCATAACCAGACAGGTGTGCAATAGTCTCCTGCTACTGGAAACCCCTTAAGGTCCCATCTCAGTTTCCACAGAAGAGACTCAATAGTGGGGCTGTATAACTGCCCTGACAGTGGATAACCTGCCATTTTTCAGTTCCTGACTAATACTGACCTCAGTATCTCCAGTTTACAGTGTGGATTCTTCAGTCCCACACAGAGAAACTTCACTCCTGAATCCTGAAGGTCATTGTTACTCAGGTCCAGTTCTCTCAGGGGACAGTTTACTGACTGTAGAACTGAGGCTATAGATGAACAGGACTGTTCAGTGAGTTTACAACTAGCAAGTCTGGAGAGAGAAAGAGAGAGAGAGAGAGAGAGACAGAGAGAGAGAGAGAGAGAAAGAGAGAGAGAGAGAACATAAGCATTCACTCATTTAGGAATTAAAAACTGTACTGATAAAGTTTGACAAAGAGGTGTGAAATATTGTGAAAGCTTGCTTAAATGCCTCAAACAGACAGCGTGATATTTTTGGGCACGGGACAAGAGCAAGTTGTAATTAACTGTACACCATAAATTAGACAGACTAATGAAAATAAGCCGTCCAAAAGGACAACTCTTACAAAACTGCCAGTCAAGTTCATATTAAATGGTGTTGTCTACATAAACACATACATATACACACACCCCATAGCAAAATGTTGTCTACATAAACACACATACCGTCTGTGCACTCAATTATATGCCCCATGGCACAGTGAAACATTTCAGGGGTGAAGGAAATTCCAAACGGCAGCCCCTTCCCAAAACACAGCCAAATGGTGTGTTAAATGTACAGTACTGTGTTAAATGTACACTACTGTGTTAAATGTACAGTACTGTGTTAAATGTTCACTACTTTGTTAAATGTTCACTACTTTGTGCTGTACTTTGTGTTCTTCCCTTGTAGGTGTTTGATCGTGTTTGCATTAAACTTTTGGGTCCATGCACATGTGGAGATCACCATTTTCTTTTTTGACACAGACCATTGAATTCACCCATTCTTTGGGCACTTCCACTTTCTTTATCACTCCTAAAGACGCCATTCTGTCTAACTCTTTCTTTAGACAACCTCGAAGTGGCTCTGGGACCCTCCTGAGAGCATGGACTACTGGTTGACTGTGGATGTTTGTATAGCGGTTTCGGTATCAGTTTCAGAACCGTTACACCTTTAATGTGAATGCTAGAGTACCAAACTCTTTAAAGACATCTGAAAATCTCTGCACAATTAAATTTACACTTATCATTGGAGTTGTCAATACAGTAAGCTCTTTGGACTGGGTCTGTCCTCAGAAGTCTCATCACCCAAAAGTCAGTTATGCCCATCTGGTTGGTACCACAACAAACATAAGGTGATGTTCTCTCTCCTTTACTTTAACTCTGAGTCTGTATGTGTCCTTAGTTTCTATTAGTTGTCCACTTTGAGCCTAGCTCCCATTAGACTGTCTGTCTCTCATCTCCTCATTCCACCACACAAGGAACGAAAAAAAACAAACAGAAAACAAAAACAGGGAGAGTTTCATGTCCTTGGAAAATTGTGAACATGTTCTTACACTCCCACACTCCCAGCATCCAATCAGAGAGAGAGAAGATAATATTCACACACTGATATAAATGTCTCTGTGACCTGTCTATAAGCATCAGTTTTGTATAGACTATCCAAACATTTATTTCATTTGGAAAAAAAAAACAAAACATTTATATGAATAGAATTACTGGAAAAATTAGTTGCTCCAAACAAGTTGCTCCATTCAGAATGACTGACCTCAGTATTTCCAGTTTACAATTTAGATTCTTTAGTGCAGCACAAAGCATCATCACTCCTGAATCCTGAAAACAAGTGCTTCTCAGGTCCAGTTCTCTCAGGGGGCAGTTCACTGACTTCAGAGCTGAGGCGATAGTTTCACAGGACTGCTGAGTGAGGTTATAGTCTCTGAGTCTACACAGGGAGAAGGAAAACAAAACACTGACTTTTAAAAGAATAAAATGATCCTGTAAATCACTTCTAGGGCTGGACTTCGGTGGCATTCTATCATGACATTATTAAAAATGTTCATCCAGACAACTGGTTGTTTTACTGAAATTTTGATATTATAACCATCCTTCATATTCAAATATTGAAATGTTACATTTGCAGCTGCTCTATAAACACAGCAGTTACCAGGAGGCATCCATAATATAGACAAGACTATATTATTTACTCAGTGTTAAAACATCACTGCTGATGAGTAGATAAATAACAGATAATAACAGGTGATAACAGTGAAGATGGAAAATATCATGGTTTCATGGTTTCATGGTTTCATTAGACTGATGACACAGACATGTCATGATTTTTTTCTCAATTTCATTTTGTCGATGAAGGTGAAACAATGGAAATAGTGACTTTAATGGTCAGTACAACCTGCTGTGTAATGGGAGTAAACATTTCACTCACCCATATTTCACTCTCAATCAACGAAGAAAAAATTGATAAACTACCATAAACTACTAAACATCCATGGGACTAAAGGCCATTTAGATTTTTTTTTTTTTAAAAATGTAAATGTTGTAAATAAATGACTACCTACAAATGTTTTTATTTAAGAAGCAGTGTCATTGGTGTATTTAAAAATACTATTTCATGAGCCTGTAGAAAAATGCATTGGTTTCTTCAAAATTCCATGGCACACCGGTTGAAAAACCACTGTTCTAAAGAGCGGGTGTTGTGAGGTGAAACTGAAAACTCACAGAGCTTTTCTGCAGCACCTCACAGCTGGGAGCAGTCTCCTACAACCCTCATCTGATGTGTTGTATTTCTTCAGGTCAAACTCATCCAGCACCTCCTCTGACATCAGAAACATGTAGGCCAGTGCTGTGCAGTGTGCAAGTGAGAGTTCAGTTGTGTAATTTCCAGACTTGACAAAAGCTTGAATTTCTTCATGGAGAGAGTGATCATTCATTTCAGTCAGGCAGTGCAGTAGATTGATCCATCTCTCAGGTGGGACATCATCTTTATTTAACTCTTTTATGTATTGGCTTATTTCTTTGATGCTTATTTGGTTGTTGTGTGTGTGTGTCAGCAGGCCTTGTAGGAGTTTCTGGTTGGACTCCAGTGAGATGCCATGAAGGAAGCGGACAAACAGATCGAGACGTCCATCCTTACTCTCCAAAGATTTATCTACAGCTTTCTTCAGCAACTTATCCAAGGGAACATTGTTTGGCTCTACTGTGGTCTCCTCCTGCAGAAAATACTCCAGTGCCTCCATGTTCCTATTTACATACCAGTAAAACACATAGAGAGCGGCAAAGAACTCTTGAACACTCAGATGCACAAAGCAGTAGACCTTCTTCTGATGAAGCACAGATTCCTCCTTAAAAATCTCAGTACAAATCCCAGAGTACACTGTGGCATCACTCACATCAAGGCCACATTCTCTCAGATCCTCTTCATAAAACATGATATTGCCCCTCAGCAACTGATTAAAAGCCAGCTTTGCAATTTTCAGAAAGGTCTCCTTGTTTGATTCCAGAAGATTTTTTGAGTCTGTCTCAACTTTCTCTTCATATTTCTGTTTCTCCATTTTAGTCTGAATGAGCAGGAAGTGTGTGTACATCTCAGTCAGAGTTTTAGGGATCTCTTTAACATTGTCTTGACGCAGCATTTCCTGAAGCACAGTGGCTGAAATCCAACAGAACACTGGGATGTGACACATGATGTGGAGACTCACTGATGTCTTGATGTGTGAGATGATTCTGTTGGCTTGACTCTCATCACTGACACTTTTTCTGAAGTATTCCTCTTTCTGGGAATCATTGAATCCAACTATTTCTGTCACATGACTGATAAATTGAGAGGGGATCTGACTGGCTGCTGCTGGTCTGGAGGTTATCCAGATGAGTGCAGAGGGAAGAAGATTTCCTTTGATGAGGTCTGATATCAGTATATTTACTGATGATGTTTTGGTCACATTACTCTCAGAAAAATTCAACTGAAGTCGACTCTCATCAAAACCATCAAAGATGAACAGCATTTTACAGTCATTATATTTCTTTGGATCCAAGTCTTTCAGCTCTGGGTGAAATTCTAGCAGGAGTCCATGAAGACTGAACTGTTCATCTTTAACCAAGTTCAGTTCTCTAAAAGGAAGAACCAGCATGAAATTAATGCCCCGATTGGTCCTTCCTTCTGCCCAGTCCAGAATGAACTTCTGCACAGAGACTGTTTTTCCAATTCCAGCGATGCCCTTGGTGAGCACAGTTCTGATTTCTGGATTTTGTCTGTCCCTTCCAAGTTCTTGACTAAACAAGGCTTTTTTCTGCTCTTTGGTTCTGTTGGTTGAAAAGGGTTTGAAGATGTCATTGCAGCTGATTGGTTTGTCTTGAGAATCCCGTGTTCTAGATGCTGTTTCAATCTGTAAAACCTCATGTTTCTCATTCACTCCTTCACTCTCTCCCTCTGTGATGTAAAGCTCTGTGTAAATGCTGTTGAGGAGGGTTTGGTTTTCTTTCAGTGTGACACCTTCGTATAAGCATTCAAACTTATTTTTCAGGGTGGTTTTATGACCCTCAATGATTCTCAGCAGGACATCATCTGACTCAGATATGGACGTGTCATGTTGGACATTTTGGAAGCACCCAGACTGATCCTCAGTTAGATCTGTCTCCACACTGCAGAGAGACACACAGAGAGAGAGAGAGAGAGGTGTGGTTAAAATATAAAATATCTCAGGACCTGCTGACACAGGCCACGCTGGACTGATCCTGGATCAGACCTGAGTTTCCATATTTGACAGAGAATTTCTTTGGGAGACACATGACTCCAGCAAGGCTGGCAGACTGAACCCTTCTCATCAGCATTGTAGTTGAGTTTAGGGCTCATATACAGTTGAGATGATAGTGATGAAGTGTAACAATAATGATTGACAGCTGGTGAAGAACTCCCACTACAGAGTGTTTAATCATTCAGAGAGTGGAGCTGATTGAACAGAGGGGAATGGGAGAGTTTCACTAATGGAAACTGAACAGGACAAACAAGCCTAATGTACATGTCTCTGTTTTCATTTCTAACTAATATCAGACAATATGACATTTATAAAGGAAACTAATGAGACTATTAATAATGGATATATGTGAGTGGTTATGAATAGTTGGGCTGATCAGACAGGACTCCCTCCCTTTGACTTTCTTTAAACATGACTAATGTACTGTCACTTTACACTCTGTCTGTTTTTAAACTCATACATTTAAACTAAACTGTGTTGTGTTTAGTTCTCTATTGGTCACTTTAGTCTGTGTTTTACTGATATATTTAAACTAAACTGTGTTGTGTTTAGTTCTCTACTGGTCACTTTACACTCTGTCTGTTTATAATCTGATACATTTAAACTAAACTGTGTTGTGTTTAGTTCTCTACTGGTCACTTTAGTCTGTGTTTTACTGATATATTTAAACTAAACTGTGTTTTGTCTGATGATGGACAATGAGACAGTTTTATCACTGACACACAATTTGAGACAAAAAATGAATCTTTGATCAGTGTTAATACCAATTAAAACACTAAATCATCCATATAATTGATGTTTAAATCTTTCTCCACAGTTTTGATGGTTGTCCTTGCATTGTGAACTGTGTCCTTGTTGGATGAGAATGATTTGAATGGTGTGTACTGAGTGTGTACTGAGTGTGTACTGAGGTCTGGGAGAATTGAGTAGGCAAGTCAGTGTATAATATAAAGCATATCATATGTCATAAACACTGGTCAATGTGACAGAGTGACAATAAGTAATTATCTGTTGAAAAATCATCTGAAAATCATTGAAGAGTTTACAGGTAAAGTGACTGAATCAGTGTGTGACATTTCCTATTGTTTGGTGACCATTTAATCATATCAATGTTTGGTTTCATAACAGCCAAGAACTACAACATATGAACAGCATTTTGTTTGTGTTTTAGTTTCACTCTCTTTGATTCCAAATATCTGAATGAAAATATCCACACATCTCACTGTAACCTGTGTGATCTCTCTTTAGATGTGTTTATGTACACTGATGTTATCAGCATGAATATATTATACACAGTGTTAATATAAACCTATATTATATGTTTAGTGAATACAGTATAAATACAGTCACTCACTGTGAGTCAGAGGGCACTGGTTCTCTGCTGAAGTTCATAGGTTGAGGCATGGATGTGTCACTCTTCATAGACACACAGCTGGGTACTGGAGATCCTGGTCTCTGTGTCCTGTAGTCAACAGGATCCTCCTCCTCACACTGTCCAGACTGACTCATTCTACAGACAGTGTTCTTCTCCTCTCTGTCCCCACAGTCAATCCTTTTAGTTTTCTCCATTCTCACAATGTCCAGTGAAACCTGTTCAGACAACGCAACTGTCCTGTGGACACACATGGACACACACACACACATACACAGAGTCAGAAACAGGAGTGTGTATGGAGACCAAAGATACAGTGTGTGTTGGCCATGTTGATTTGTTTGTTTCCATTCAGATTCACTCCCACCTGTCTTAAAAACTGAACTTCCCAATAAACTCCTCATCTGTCAGGCACAACAGTTACATTCTTTATGTTACTGACACAAAGTCTGTGTGTGTGTGTGTGTGTGTGTGTGTGTGTGTGTGTGTGTGTGTGTGTGTGTTTAATTAACAATACATAATTTTCTTCTTTTTTTCTGACTATCTTATCATTTCATCCTCAAGGAGCAAAAAAAATGACATAAGCATAAATAAATGCATTAATACACAAATGAATGAATAAATGAAAGATAAATGCATTTTGGTAATGAAAAGGGCTATTTCTGTATTTTTACATTTATTTATTTATTTATTTATTTACTTACTTACTTATTTATTTATTAATTTATTCATTTATTTGTTTGTTTTTTCCTGGATTTTTACATTTCTACATTTATTTATGCATCTGTTTCTACATTTATTTATTTATTCACCTCCGTATCTCTATATTTCTACATTTATTTCCGTATTTCTGTGTCTGTATGTTAATAAGGTAGGCGGTCCTAGCTCAGTCTGAAGCCGGATTGGTTATAGCAGGGTGATCTGATCTACTACTACTGCCTTGACTTGACTTCCACTCGAAGCCATTGCATAGAGTGTAGAGTGTATGCTCTGATGTTAGTTTCCCACCGGAGAATCTGCCCTCCGTCAGACTGAGTGGCAAAACATCTGGCAACATCACTGCCTTTAGTAAGGGGAAACTGCAAACCTGGGAATAAAACGAAACATCTGCTTAAAGGCACTTGGACTCGACAGTGATCCTTACAACTTACCAAAGAACAAACACATTAACATGTTGCCGCAAACTGGGTTTGCTGCAATTATATGTACCTGGTTTCCTCACTGGGGAAAATAGACAATTGCCAGTTTGTGAAAGCTTCCCATTTCTGTTCTAAACCAAGGTTTCAGTGTTTTCTGTGTCGAGTCCTCTTCCTCTTGTCATCTATTAGTCTTTACATTTCACATGGGATATATCTGTTTAGAATGTTGGGTTTAAAAGGGGTTATTCCCAAACACTGTCTTCATGTCTAAGGTTGGGAGGTGAGGCATTAGCACATCTAGACCGACTTGAATGTTGTGTAAAAACTACTGAAGTAGTCAACACTGTAGAAGAAAAGTTTCAGCAGACCATATCTTGCAGAGTATCTCTTTTATTTGTCAAGTTTTACAAACGTTTCAGTCACACAATCTTCATCAGAGCATTACAGGGACGTGTCATTCAATATGCAACACCCCCCCCCCTTTTTTTTTTTGGTTATAAAAATATGCAGTCACCCCAGAATGTGAAAGTCCTGAATACTTCACTGTGAAAATACTAAATACATTACTGTGAAAATATTACACACACTACTGTGAAACAACTAAATACATTACAAAATAAATATTTACAAAATGCACAACTTTTTCCCATTGTCTATTATTGATGAAAATCATGCCTACGATTAAAAATTCCCTTTTAGACTGACCATGTCTTTGGTATCACAGTCAAGATATCATGGATTCTTTTTTTTTAATAACATTATACATGGACTAATGTTCACTTCCTCAGTCTGAAGGTTGCTGACAGCCCACATTCGATCTGTGGTGGAGGTGAAACTGAGCAAACATGGCACGTAGTCAGGGTGTAGGGAATCATTGCTCCTTTTTCCTGAAACAGACAAAAAGTTTTACTAGTAATGTAAGCCTAATATTCATTTATTTCCAACTCTGCACAGGAAATATACATGATTTCATCACTACTTAGAACATTTGACTTGTGTACCTCTGGGGTATTCCACAAAGCAGGATTACAAAGCTGGCCTAGGAGTGTGATTCAGCCACCCACAAGGATGCTAATAATAAACAAAATTTCAACATATTTTGTAGAAACTTTTAAAGTTATCTGGCTAACTGTCTAAACTTGCTTTGTGGAGTAGCCCCTTATAAGGAAAACTGAGTTTGTCTTGGCTAGCTAACGCTCTCTAACCCTTGTTTGTAGAGCAAAAGAATCATCATGGATGTTTTTTAATAAATGCTGACAAAAACATTACAGTTACACAGAATACAAATGAAAGATGCTAAGCACTTGATTGAGGAGTAGTCAATACAGTATGTAACTTGAGGTATTATTTTACCCAAAAATCCAACATACCTCAGACAAAATGGCAACCGCAGATCCACTTTTCGGTGCCTGGGTTTCAGTTGTTTCTGTGAGTTACAGTGATCCATTTGCCTCTCTTTTCTTTAGTTTTCACAGTCTGAATAAAGATGGCTCCGGTTTCTTGTTCCATCTATTTGTGCTGTCAATCGCACAACAGCTATTCTCCATTTTAGATGTGTTGTGTGTGTGTGTGTGTGTGTGTGTGTGTGTGTGTGTGTGTGTGCGTGTGTGCATGTGTGTGTGTTTGAGGCATTCAAGCTGAATGATGACACTGCAAAGTTTAGCTAGTTTTATGAGACAATGTCTATTTCCCTTTTTTCGTTGTAAGCATGTGGCTTGACTTTGAATAGAGTCTTTTGTTGTAATAGGAAGGTATCAAACCCACAACACTGACAGCATTTGTGTTTACTGCGGGAGTTATTATGTGTGTCTCTGATCTGAAAGACTGCTGAACACAAATATAGACATTATTTTGGTTTGTTGCACCTGATATGTGGACGTCATATGGCTATTAAATATATAGTTGGCATTACATGTCAATTCATGTTAAAAGTTGCATATACTATCACTTAAATTTTATTATACAACAAGATATTAATATAATGGGACTCCTAAGCATTTCTCGTCCCCCCACTCCAAGACAAAACCTTTGCTCCACCCCTGGGGTGTGACACAAAAGACACAAAAGCGTTACATGACTCTGTAAATCGATTCAGTTATGAGTTTCACATTAGGGGTGTGATTACTTCAAGTGCGACCATTCGGTCAACAACACATTACTAGACTAATGCGACGACGTCACAGCCTAAAGCTTAATGTGTATGCTTCTTAGTGACAATAGTAGATGAATAGTTTCTTAAAATAACTTCTTATATTCTTACAAAAGAATACTTCCTTAATCCTACATAACGATTAAATAGATCATGCTGTTACCATTGTTTTAGGAACAAAGCAAATCATTACAACAATCTACATGTAATACAACAAATTTTAAACACTTACCGCAATACTTCGCAATTTTGCACTAAATAGAACTCATTTCATTCGAAGTTAATTTTCTGCTGAAAATGGCGCTGGGAGCAGAGCAACGTTTACTTTCGTTTTCTCTCTCAGGGTGCTGTCGCACTACAGCTTTTGGTGCGGACCTGAGTCCGCTTGAGCCGTTAGTTCGGTTCGTTTTGATGATGTGAAAGCTGTTTTCCGAACTCTGATGCGCACCAAGGGACCGTACCGAATCCTCCAGAAAACGTGGGTCTGGGGTACGGTTCACCGTAACTCCAGTGTGGTTCGCATTTGGTGTGAAAGTTGTCCGTTCTAAAACAAGGAAGTAAACGCTTCTGATGCAGGTGGTCACGCTGTTGGCTAACCTTGAGGGTATGCGCGTACCGTAAATTCTCAAACAAAAACACTGTCTCAGATCATTTCAGATTATAGTCAGAGGTGCCGCCTGTTTGGGCAAATAAAGGCCGGGATAAAAAAAAAAAAAAAAAAAAAAAAAAAAAACAGAGAAAGGCTTAGGTAGATTCATCATATTTCCACAGCATTATTTACATCAGTACAACAACATGCAGTAATTCTGCTCACCACTCTGTTGCTATTGGTTGAACTTTTTAACAGAAATACCACACTGATAGTGTTCTAACTCACATGGACTGTGGTCGCTGTAGGACTGTGTGTGTTAATGGCCCATTATTATTATTATTCAGGGACATCACTGCCAAAACTGTCTCCTTCCTATTTCCTATGCGTGATTTCAGTGTTTCTATGAGTTATTTAACATAACAGTTTGTCTGAATGGTACTTGGAAAAGGGAATAATTGTCTGATTTTAGATGGTGCAGGTAGCCTACATGTCTGACTTAATTACACCCAATAACCCACCTTGCACCCTGCGCTCTCAAGATTCTGGATTATTAGTTGTTCCAAGAGTTAAAAATAAGTCCGCTGGCAACCAAGCCTTTTCCTACCGCTCTCCCTTCCTCTAGAATGGTTTACCTACAGAAGTGAGGCAAACTCTGTTCATACCTTTAAAACCAGACTAAAGACTTTTATTTTCTCGAACTTATGGTTAATATAATTTTGATTTAACTTCGTTATAGACATGCAAAGCCCTTTTAAGACTATAAATAGTGATATTGGGTTCTAAATAAACTTACATTATTATTATTATTATTATTAGGGATGTCCCAATCAAGTCTTTTTGCCCCCGAGTCATTTAATATTGAGTATCTGCCGATACCGAGTCCCGATCCGATATTTGTATTTTCTTAGATAATATAGCTGCACAGTGCACAATTCAAGTGGGCCTACATTACAGTTATTAAAATCAGTTCAATGTAGGCCTATATGCTTGACAACTGAATAGCAAGGCTACCTGCAAGTCTCCAAGCCGTTCCTTTTTTATTTTATTTTACAAAATAACAAAGTAAACCTTGTTGTAAAGTTCCGGTAGAGCAGTGTCTGAAATATAGTGTCAAGAGGGTAAGGCATCCTGTGGCTTCAAAAGCTCAAAAAAAAAAAAAAAAAAGACGGCGAAAACCTGTGGTGCGTTCAATTAGCAAAGAAAGGTAAACATTCGCGAACAGTTTTTCGCTTGCTTTGAGTCACTGCGAACACACATAAACGGTCTGAGGAGGTAGATGGCGAACAGGGATGGACGACTAAGGGAGATGTGTGTCGAGTTATAAAAGAAAATATACTTTATGTTCGATTTTATTTAATCTTCTTTCAACAATTAACTTGTCTAACTGTTCGTTACGTTGATACTTTTTCTGAAAGCCTCTTTTTTGTATGCTATTATTATCAATCCTTAGCGTCAGCCAAGCGTTTGCATTGCTTTCGGTGGTCGTTAGGATAACTCGCATACATCACATACAGCTGAACCGTTAGGTATTTAAATTTTGCAAGGATACCTTGGTTGGTATTAGTAGCCTAGAGTATTAATGTGGTTGGAGTATGCTGACCTAAAAACCTTTCCAATTTAAAAGTTCAGAGAAAACCCATTTGCCTCAGTTTGCCAAATCTGAACGCACCTCTGCATTCGCTACCACAGCGATGGGCTGGTCATCCAAAGCGACTGATTCAGTTACCCTCTCGGTCATCTTTTTGGTATTGTCGCTGTTTCGAGGAAATTTCTCTCTCCTTTTAAATGTATATCCTCAAATGTGTGTTGCTTCGGAGCAGCCTTTGCCTGAGTTTAATGAGTGAACTCACTGTATTCCGCCGAGTGTATGTTTTTTAGGTGCTGTAGCCAAAGGGTAGTAGCCTCTTGAACACGACTCTGTTCCTACCGTCTCGCTCAATGCTCGCATTGCAAACATTACAAGTGGCTTCTGCACTGCTTTCGCTTCCCAATTTAAAATATTTCCACACTGCAGACATTTTGGCCGCGTCCTGCCACAAATTATGCTCTCCGTTTAAGATGCCTGTGTGACAGCTGACGTAAAACAAAGGATCGGGCTTAGGGCTCAATAAAGCCGATACCGATCGGTTAAAAAAATGCCTTGATCTTTGACATCGGATCGGGACATCCCCTATTATTATTATTATTATTATTATTATTATTATTATTACTAAGTTAACTGGATTAAGAGATGTCTTACACAGTCTAGCTCCTTATGGTTTTTCATTCCATATCATATATTTAACAAGATAGGCCGTCTTTAAAAAAAAAAAAAAAAAAAACAAGCACTCCCGCTAATCTGCCAGTCAAACTAAAGGTCTCAAATTCAAGTCCTACATACTCTCATGTGTTTTGGGATCCTGCTAGTTTAGCCACATTTTGCACAGACTCACTAAAAAGGAAGTGAAACATTCCTGGTAAAAACACCACAGTCCTGCTGGTCACATTGGGACAGGAGAAAACTGTTAATGAGAAGTGAGGTCTCTGGTCTGGAAGTGAACAATATGGGAGACCTGATGTACCATCAACACCTACAGGTCTACACACACACACACAACACTACCAGTCTCAAAACAACATTTACCAACACAAAAATCAATAAACAAATGGAAATACTTACATGAAGTGAAAGTACCACAACTGGATGCTGACATTCAATTGTTCATTGGAACAAATGCTGCAAAACACATGGAACCTTGGAAGGTGATGAACAGTAGAGGTAATGGGTCACATGCTGTTAGAAGACCTGTAGGATGGGTCATCATTGGGCTCATGCAGGAAACTACATGTGTAATGCAAGGAAGCCACTCCTGTACTGCATTTAATATTTGAATGATTTGTTGATAAAACAATATCATCAAGATTTCTCAGAACTGGCAGCCGAGGAGGAATCAGAGATGTCAGTGGAAGATAAACAATTCATGTCCATAATGGAAAGGAACTAAGAGATGGGCATTATTACTGACCTTTACCCTACAGAGAAAATGATGTAATGATGTCAAAGAACTATCAGCGGTCACAGCAGTGTGTCATGTCTCTTAAAAGACAATTTGAAAAGAACAAACAGTATCATAAGGAACACACAGCCTTTTTAGAAGGAGTGATAAAAAAGGGCCACGCAGAGATAGTGCCGTCTGAGGACCTGGAGAGGAAAAGTGGAAAGGTGTGGTACATTCCACATCATGGAGTGCACCATCCACAAAAGGCCTCCCTGAGAGAAGTGTCTGACTGCTCAGCATCCTCTCAGGGAACATCTCTGAACAGTAAAGCGATTCAGGCTCCAAACCTCACTGGTAACCTGGTGGCTGCTCTCTTGCGCTTCTGCCAAGAACCAATTCCACAAAAAGTATGTTTCATCAGGAGAGGGCAGTCTGTACAGTCTGTGGCCAGTGAAGCTGATGCTGTGATGTTGTGTGATGAGCCTGAAACAGTTTGCTCAGTGGGAGGCTTTTGTTTGCACAAATGGATCAGCAACAGTAGAACTGTCCTAATGTCCATCCCACAAGCAGACAGAGCAAAAGAGCTCCAAAACCTTGACCTGGAATCCTCTGTGTTAGGAGGCTGGGGAGTAGCCCACTTTTTGTCAGTCTGCTGCTGCGTCTCTCTCTCCTTTGGGTGTCTGTCTGTGTTTCCTGTAGGTGGAGTGTGATGTCGTGATGGTTCTGGGGGTCGGACTCTCTCTCTCTCTCTCTCTTCCAGACACGCTGGCCACTTCTTTAGTTTGATTTCTATTTATTAGTTGTTGTTGTGTTAACTAAATCTGTTAGTGATCCCCTCAATGGGTTTTGGAATTTACTTATACTCATTTTTTCTTTTTGTAAACCTTTTGACATTTGTGTTGGCAGTTGTTTGTTTTCATTGTTTTAGTTTAGGTTTAGTCAGTGTAGCAAGAAAGTGGAGGACTCACATCTTTTATCTGGAGCCAGGCAAGTTGCTTTAACATCTAGTAAGAAGGTCTGAAGTCTCTCCTTTGTTTTTCTGCTCTTTGGTTGTAACTGTCATGCTCCATTACCTTTGTTACTATTTATCATTAAACTTATACATTCTTCTCCCGTAACCGTAACAATTATGTTACACTGTCCTGTATTTTACAAGTTGAGATTGTAACAGGCGACCAAGTGCCTTCATTTCACCATGTTCACAATGATATCATCAGCTATTTGTATCACTGATATACATATGTATGTATCAGCTTCACCAAAGGCATTTCACTACTGTACAGTATGGTCTGGTAGTGATGACATCTTAATGAATTTATTTTGATGTTTTTACTATGCACAGAGAATGACTGACTGTAGATCAGAAATAAAGAGCAGACCATTTTTTATTGTGTTTAGCTTATAAACAGTCACATTCAAAATGGTGACAAAATACAAAAACAAACAAAACAAACAATGAATTTTGTAACAGAAGTTATAAAAGTATAAGAATATTTCTAAGTTTCAAAATTGCCTTATCGCTTATTTATCAATCAATTATATCAAGTAAGGGAAAAAAACCCTAAATGTGTAAAAGCATTTGGCTAACTGAGAATTTGAACTGCTAGAAAGAGGGGGATGCATTATATACACACACACACACACACACACACACACACACATACATACATACATACATACATACATACATACATACATACATACATACATATATATATATATATATATATATATATATATATATATATATATATGTGTGTGTGTGTGTGTGTGTGTGTGTGTGTGTATGTGTGTGTATATATATATATATATATATATATATATATATATATATATATAAAATTTATTTATTTATTTTTTAATACAGACATTTGGAGAATTTCCAATTGACTGTCAGACAACATGTTAAAAGGTTTTGTACTGTCTGGTATGTTTATGCTCGTGTGTTAGCATTAAAACTTGGATTATGGTTATAAGGTTAGTTAAGTCCAATTGCTGGATTTCCTGTTGACTCAGACCTGATTTCCTGATGTTTGGGTTGCGTTCGACTGGTTAAGGTTTTCAGTGGTTCAAATACTCTTTTGAAGCTCCTTAACTGAGGGACTCACTGAAAACAAAAGAAAGAGAGAAATCAATTCAACCTTCTCCTAAGAGGTTCTTTAGACGTCTGTGATAAACTGTGTGTGTCTGCTGATAGCTGGCAGTATCCTGAATAAGAATGTACTCAGGTAAGAGAGAAGCTGCAGCCTCCCATTACAATTCAACCGTTTTATTCCAGAATAGAGCAGGTTTACAAAGAGGTGCTCAGGTGTGTGAATGTGTGTGTGTGTGAGAGAGATATTGTAACAATAAGAAATACAACGGTAAAAAGAAATATACAGTAGTATTGTGCAAACAAACAACAAATGTAATAAGATACCATATAGTAGGTTGCCAAATCACACAAGTTTTAGCCACTAGGCGGAAGTCTATGAACACAAACATAACATACAACGTCGTATAACCATGTCATGTACTGGCGCGAACAGCACGGGCGATATGCTTTGGTAAACTGACTGGCGCCATAACTATGATTACTTGGAATAACCTTTGTCAGGTTGACTAAACAAATACATTACAAACAGGTGAATATGCATTCATAGAGAATACAGTTCTAGCGATTATTTTTAGCAATTAGGCATCCGCTTCCGTGCAGCAAGTTTCGCAGCTGGACTGCTGAGATATGTAAACCATACTGAAATCAACCTTAAGTCTACACAATAAAGGAAAGATGTCTACATGTTATCTAATAATTACAACTATAAACCTGTTTAAATTAAAGCGCTAGCATGTTTATCACTCACAGTATATGCACTTACATTTTCAGTGATGCCCACACAGTAAAACAACATCAGGTTTATGCTAGTTCGACAGAAGTAAGGAGCGGCTCTGCGCGTTTCGGGAGCTGACTACAGCATGAGCAGGTGCATGCGTACGAGTTTATTAGCCTAAAGCGCGACATAATCGCACTAAATCCAGCAGGGAGTTTTTCACAATGTCAGTGACATTTAAAAAGTCACAATCCCACTGGATCATTAACGGAAATAAAAACTGATGAAAGTAAGGTTTCAGTTAAGAGAGCGGTCTGGACTTCCAGTGCTACAGCATCGCTGAGGTGCTTACCTTGACTTCACTGGATCTCTCCGTTTACATTTTAAATAAAACACAGCTTCAAAGATCAGAGGCACGAACACCAAGATGGAGAAAATGGTCAGTCTGATGATCAGGTCTGAAACACACACTTTCACAAATGTTGTTCTAAGGCACATTACACATTAATTCATTTAAAGGAGACAAAGGAAAACTCATTCAAAATAGTTTCTTTACATTTTTATTTAAATTAAGTTAAATAAAGAAGATATTTACATACTCTATGCATTTATTAGAGTTAATAAAACTATTCAGTGGCATCCGCTGATTAGATGAAACTGAAAGCTTTAAAATACTGAAATTTTAAAGGTGGAGTCTGGAATGAATTCTAATAAATACTGTAATGGCTCAGAACAGAGATTTCATACCTGCTGAAGGGGATGTTCTGACTGAGGGGAAAAGAAGAAAAACAAGAGGTCTGTGAGGAGAATGAAGGTGAAACTGTAGAACAGTCTTGATTGGCTACTTTTGGGAACGTATTACTGTAGTGAGCAGCTTCACAGAGATTCAGACTGGTACGCAGTAATGGTGATAAAATGAGTTTTATGTTTGATGTCCTACCTGTCCATTTGGTAACATAGCTAACAGAAGCCATAACCTCCTCTCCTTTAGTCAGCTGGCATGTCCATGTCCTGTTGTTGTCCTCCTCCTGAAGTTTCACAGCGAGGGTGTTGGGACAACCCACTGGGCCTGAAACTGGGAAGTTAGAACCCACTGTCCAGTTCAGGTTCAGGCCAAAAGACTGGGGACTAGATCTACACCCTCCGTCATCAGGATGCAACACACAGGAGAAAATCACAACGCGACCAGAGGTCATCTCAGTGTCCTGTGTGTTAGAGCGGACTAGAGCAGAGATGAGAGATGAAAACAAAACGTGTATAAAAATAACAACTTCCATCAGTAATTTTGTATAACAATTTGCTATAAAAGTGCTTTGTATTTAGAATAACTGATATTGAAAATATTACAATAACGTTAATCGTTGAGGAAACACTCACTCTCAAGAATGCGTAGATCAACAAAGGTGCTCTCTCCACCACTTTGATAACAGGTGTATTCTCCAGCATCCTGAGGTCTGACTTTACTAATGTTCAGAGAGCAGTTAGACCCCAGACTCAGTCTGTCAACTATCTCTCTGTCCTCTATAATGATCTCCCCTTCTTCAATCAATATCATAGTAACTCTTCTAGAGTGGCCTGCATAAACCATACTGTTGAATTCAGTGCAGTAGCTGAGTGTCCATGTGGTTGAGGAGCAGTTTGGATTACCCACATCATGACAGGGCAGAGTGACATCATCTCCATGTCTGGAGTACACAGTGATGTTCTGTCCACTGACACCTGGGAGAAATGTGTGATAGTCAAAATAATCTCTTTTGTGAGTGTATTAGTTTGAGTAATTGTGTGTAATTAGTATAATTAGTGTAACTGTGTGATCAGTTTGTGTCATTGTTTAATAGATTCTATCTTACCTCTCAGCAGAAATCCACTGCTAATCAGCAGCCAAGAGGCCCAAAACATTTCCCTCTTTCTCTTCTGATGAGTCTTTGCACACTGACCCTGTTTAAGCACAGCCAGCAACACTGTGGTTACAGCATCAGCAAGTCTCATCTCACTGAACTGTTTACATACAGAACATAAGTGCAGAGTGGGTGAGAAGGTTTGACCACAGTTTGTCTTCTCCTCCCCCGAAAAAATGGTTCTTTCTCTTTTCTTTAATGGTTCTGTAAGTGACTGAGAAAAATGGTTCTTTCTCTTTTTCTTTAATAGTTCTCTAAGTTCTCTGTACTCGAGTTCAGACCAGCAAAACGAACCTCAGTGTGTTCTGGCCTCAGATCCACAGAATATAGCACTTCAAATACAGCTGCTTCACATCCAGCACTGACCAAAACATCTAAAGCATTTCACTCAGAGAGAAATACATATGTAGATGTACATTTGTCATAATATGATTTGTTCAGTTATACAGTTACATATGATGCAGTGGCAGAAATACATACAGATCAGAACATCCTCCTTACTCCTCTACCATGTTTTTTGTTTATTTGTTTGTCTGTCTTGAGTTGTTTTTGTCTTTTACACTCCTTAGAGCAATTTCTTCTGGAAAAATTAGACGTCACAGGTCATAGACAAAGTAAAGAAAAAAACCCAAAAATGTCAGGCGCACACACACACAAACACAAAACCATAAAGAGTTCACATTCAACTTTTAATAACATGTTTTTTGTCTGATTTAAGTAAAACAATATTTACCCCCATCTAATATATGCGTGACTTTTTCAGCATCTGATAAAAAATTTAGCAGTTTGTGACATTCAGTTAACATGCGGGTTTTTCACATTTAACAAATGTTCAAAAACTGTCTCTACATGTTATAAAGGCCCATGTTGTTTCGAGGGCTTGTTTTTTGTGACAAACTCCATCATGTTTCTCATAGTTTTAATCTGTGACATTCAGTCAAACTCCATCACGTTTCTCACAGTTTTAATCTGTGACATTCAGTCAAACTCCATCACGTTTCTCACAGTTTTAATCTGTGACATTCAGTCAAACTCCATCACGTTTCGCATAGTTTTAACCTGTGACATCCAGTCAAACTCCATCATTTTTCTCAGAGTTTCACCCTGTGACATTCAGTCAAACTCCATCACGTTTCCCTGAGAGAGCAAAACAGTCTAAAATGACTTTGACTTGGGATCTGTCTTTGACTTGGGAACTGTCCACTGACTCCTGGGAGAAAGATATGACAGATAACGACTGTTTACTGAAATCTGAACCGTAACTGAATCAGATACAGACAATAGTGTGTTTTTTCTGTCATTATGTTCTATTTTATCTTATTCTATGTAGACTGACTAATAATGTAACAATTTAAATGATAATCACATGAAGGTTGAAATGGTAGATATATTCTGATATTCTGATGTGTTGTTTTGTTTAATCTGATAGAGATTAGGTAGCACATCTGATCAAACCTGCTTTTGAAATATTTCTGATCAAACTATCTGCAGACACAAAAAACAATTAGAGAAAGAGGAAATATTCAGTGTTATGTTTTTAAATATAAATATATCTGTGTATGTATATATATATATATATATATATGTGTGTGTGTGTGTATAGAGAGAGAGAGAGAGAGAGAGGTTGTGTATGTAAGAGAGACAGAGAGAGAGAGAGCATGTTTATGAGAGACAGTGAGTGTTCGTGTGTGCATGTGACAAAAATAGAGAGAGAGAGAGAGAGAGAGCATGTTTATGAGAGAGAGTGAGTGTCCGTGTGTGCATGTGACAAAAATAGAGAGCAAGAGAAAGAGAGAGAGAGAGAGCATGTTTATGAGAGAGAGAGTGTTCGTGTGTGCATGTGACAAAAAGAGACAGAGAGACAGCAGGAGTGAGACAGTGCATGTGTGAGGAAGAGAGAAAGACAAAGATAAAGAGAGTGCATGTGTGTGAGAGAGAGAAAGAGAGTGAGAGAAAGAGAGAGTGTGCATGTGTGTGTGTGAAAGCGAAAGAGAGAAGGGGAGAGTGTGTGTGTGTGTGAGAGAGAGAGAGAGAGAGAGAGAGAGAGGAAGAGAGAGAGGGAGAGAGAGAGTGTGTATGAGAGAAAGAGAAAGAGATAGAGAGAGTGCGTGTGTGTGTTCAGTATCAGAAACAGTTTCAATGTTTTTATATGTAATGATATTTTATTTGTGTCTTTCTCTCTGACATGTGCATGTTTATATTGTGTTTGTAACTGAATAAAAACAAATAAACAAGACAAGAATGGACAAGAATTTCTGAAAACAAACAAACAAACATCTACAAAACTTTGTAAATTAATGAATAATTGTTTATTATTACAGTCACAGATTTCTGATACATAAATAAAACTCTGCACTTCATACACACACGTTTGTGATTGTGTGTGTGTGTGTGTGTGTGTGTGTGTGTCATATGTGGGAAACTAAAACTAAAATACATATCACAAATCCACACCTACACAGCAATTCTGTTTCAACCCCTTTATTATCACTCAGCTGTTATTTGTCTTTGAAGTTTTGTCTCAGAGCTCGAGTATAGGAAACATTATATGTGCATATGTAAATCTGAACACTTTCGTTTTGATTTGTCTATTTGTTTTGCCAACTTTAATAACACATTTTGCACCCTTTTTGGACTTTTGCGTTGTTGGGCTGTTTTGGGTAGCACTGTAAATAAACATCATTGCACTAAAGCGCCATTGCCTCGGAGCCAATTTTGTTACTGTCACCCAAGAATCCCGTCACTCCCCCTACACCCTCTCTCTCAGGAAGTCCTGCCCCGGTACTCGATGCCAAGTCGGGAAGAGCTGTCAGCAGATAGCCTCACAACGAACTTTCAGGAAGTCATGTTTTCACATCCTGTTATTAGAGGAACTCTATGGCAACAGCAACAAACTGAAGCTTCCGTTCATAATCCTTGGAAGAGGAATTCACGCCACAGAGCCGGACCGTGAAAGCCGCTGAAGTGGTCAACAGCATGTAATACAGACGTTTGTACGCGCTTCTCTGCTCGTTTCATAATGTTTAAGTGAATGAAGTTCATCTACGTTGTAGGATTTCTTTTTCCTGTGAAAATGGGGACAGGGAGAGATACTACAGTCACTCCTGTTACACTGCAGCATCCCTTCAGGAACTGAGCGTCTGTGCAGAACTTTTGTCACTCTTGTCACTGAACACGTTTGGTATTTCGGCAGACGTGCGATGTAGCTGTATCAGGAAACCACACAAATCTCCCACCCAACTTCCTGTTCTGAACTGCAAGCTGTCTGAGTTCAGTGTGACCTGATCGAACATAAGGGAACTCAGATGAGTTGTGCAGCTGTCAGACCAAGAGTTGTTTGGTGAAATGTCTCCATGTGGTGGTGGTGGGGATGTATCTCCCAGATGTGTCCAGATGTCACTCTCTCTCACTGCAACAGTAACTCACTTACTACTCAGTGTCCTCAGATCAGCCCTATGAAGAGGAGAGTGCTCCCACCTCTCCAAACTTATGAGTTATGGTCATAGTTTACCAGAACTGCTTTGTGTAAGAACAGCTTGGTCAAGCAATTGGTAATTTTTTTTTTTACCATCGAATATCATTTTTAGTCAGGTGAGGTTTACAGTAACACAGTGAATGCAGATGTGCTAAATATAACACTGTCACTCTCTCTCTCTCTCTCTCTCTCTCTCTGTTCTCTGTAAAGATGCACTGTGTGTCTTTTGGGGGCCATCTGATTTCCATTCACAGTGCTGAAGAATATGCCTTCATCCGAGAACTGATTTCTGACGAAACTAGTACAAGTCCAATTGTGTGGATAGGAGCCAATGATATATTACAGGTTAGTGTAACATACCAAAGAAACCATAGAACCGGCCCATAATGAAAGACACTGATACATTAGATGTGACAAATGGCCTTCAGCATGTCTCATTTTTCCAGGTAAGATCACAGTTCTAGAACTTGCTGAATCTTGTCAGCTGAATATTGTATTAAAACTTGATACCGCAGTTGTATGAGAGAATTGTGGATCTGAGCATGAGCGGTGAAACCTATTGGTAAACAACACGATGTTCAGTTAACGTGATTCAGGCCAATGCTTTAGTATTTGTTGTGTCGTGGTAGAACATGATTATTACTCATGGCTAAGATGACTCTACTCTGGTTCCAGTGCAAAAAAAAACACTTATACATGTCAGGCTACACCATAAGGCTTCTCAGGATCTTAATTACGTTAATGAACTGGAGACATTTGGGCAAACCTTAACCCTATCCTGCTTAAAGCACTAAAGTTTTACTGCAGAGCAAGATATTCTGTCTTGGTATTTCAACTAGTGGCCTTGGGTTCTTCTTCCTCAGTTCTTAAATGTTGAGAAATGAAAAGAAGCCCCTAACTGACCCAAACTTTTTCTTTGTTTAGGAAGGGGTATTTGAATGGGTTGATGGGACAGCATTTGATATTACAGCATGGAACAGCATAGAACCCAATAACAGTGGTGGAAATGAGGACTGTACCATTATGAATTGGGGTATGTTCCTTCCTTGTGTCACGCTGGTGGTGTGCTGCAGGACCCAAGTGCAAGGACACGATGGTTGACGGTGACGAAACGGAAGGCTTTACTTAAAATGAAGACCAAAATACAGTGCAAACTAATAACAAAAGCCGATAACAAAAAGGTGCAGCATGACAGTGCGCAAAATACACAAACAACGATAGACAAAGGACCAGGAAAACACTAGGGCTTAAATACAGAGGGAAACCAAACAGGGCAAAACAGGATTGGTTCAAATTAACAAGGTTAATAATCGGGACAAACAGGAACAGGTGAGGGGCGGAGACAGACAGAGCAGGAGCACAAAGACAGAACAAAACAAAATGGAGGTGCAGGCTGTGACACCTTGCATGACTGTCATGGGCTTCAGCTCTTTAGGTGGTGTATTTAATGGAAAATGTACTCCATTATTTGAAAGTCAACATTTTTAATTGAGTTATGATTTTGCGTTTAAGTTATGAGCTTGTGTTTAGGTTATGATCATGTGTTCAATATTAATTTATTAGTATCCAGACAGGATTTGTGCTCAGTTACTCACACTATATGTATCTGTTTTCTCTTACTCTAGTCTATGGGTCAGAAATTGGATGGAACGACTATCCCTGTTTCTTAACTGCCAACTATGTGTGTATCAGATCAACCTGAAAAACCAAGCCCTCTCCCTCAGTGTGACACCAGCAATCCACTTATAGTCTCATATATTTACACTGTCAGCTATGTGTGTGTCAGATCAACCTGAAAACTAAGCCTTCTCCATCAGTGTGACACCAGCAATCCACTTATAGTCTCATATATTTACATTGTCAACATGGAGCCTTGATGAATGGTGCCATCCCCCTTTGTTAGCAAAATGACCAAAATGCATGCCCCTTGTTAACCTGCCATCCCCCTATATACTCTAGAGCGGTGTCAGTGACCATTGGGCCATCCCCCCTGTTGGCCATTGGGCCATCCCCCCTGTTGGCCATTGGGGGATCCACTGTGTTGGCCATTGGGCCATCCCCCTGTTAAAAATGAACAAATCACCTACTGATCCTCACCCATGTGGAGGTGACTTCAGGGAAGTATAAGAGGACCATGTTACATGGTACATGTTGAATTAAATAACCACTGGACACCTGATCTTACCTCAAAGCGATGTGAAACTCAAATAGGACATTCAAAGTGAATAAAACATTTTAAATCATTGTAAACCAACTAAAGAACCAGCACAGTGACTGGGCTGGCTTGTCTACCCTTTCTAATATATCTAATAGACATGTATGAGTCCTGTGAGGCCTTTACTGTGTGTTTTGGTATCTTACATCTGGTTTCTTTCCCCTCATTTAATGAAGTGGAGCTGTTTTCTCCACCAGGAAAGGCAGGAGATGTCTGTGATTTAATGAAGTAGAGCTGTTTTCTCCACCAGGAAAGGCAGGAGATGCCTGTTGTAGGTGCAATTGCAGTCCTAACACAGGGACACCAAAAGATGTAGGTGTGATAGGATTAATAAATCAGTCTCATAAAATTTATTAACTATTAATTTGGGTGTTCAATATTTTATTAATTAAACAACCAAGATTAATAGGGTAAGCTAGCTGTAACACTGTGCTACAGTCTTAGAGAGTATTGCAGTACTAATGTATTACAATTACACTACTAAACCCATAACACTCATGAACAACCAGATTGATGAAGGTAATTGGGAGTGCTTTGATGGCAGAGGTTGGCATTCAGTGAATACTGTGGCAGGAACAGACAGGACAACAGTTTATTTCAATGATACTATTTATTAACATAATCAATCCTACTTGGCAAACCAATACTGATATGGTACAATCAATAATCAGCAGCAAATAGAATGATCAAGAGGTAAATGGTAACAAAATGGTGATGAGTCTATGTACAGGCATTCAGTGTAGAACTGAATGATTGTTAGACCAGAGATGAGTGAGTGTGTGTGTGTGTGTGTGTGTGTGTGTGTGTGTGTGTGTGTGAGTGTGAGAGAGAGAGCGCGTGCGTGTATGTAGGCGTGTGCCCAGCTGCGCACTGAAGAGAGAGGGAGGAGTTCTTTGGAGAGAGGCTGTGCGCAGGCGCACAGAACAGAAAAGGAGGAGCGAGGGAGAGACGCTGTGCGCATGTGCACAGCAAGAGCTATGCGTGGTATGAGGATTTAGTGCGCAAGTGTGTGCTAGGCACCAACTAGAGTGGGGGTGGCAACGAGAAGCGCATGTGTGCGAGAGACCAAAGAATGTCTAACTTGAGAGCTAGTCTCAAGTAAGTAGGCCCTAAACTCAGCAACTTTACCCAACCCTTAAGTCACGCTGCAATCCCAATGTTGGAGGTGTGCAATCAGAAAAAGGGAGTTAGAGAGAGAGAGAACGCATGCCAGATCTATCCTTCATAAGAAAATAATAAACGGCTAAAAAAAAACGCATCGTACATGAAATACAGCGTGTACATTAAAATCATAAAAGAATTCAAATGATAACACTTTCTTCACGTTAACTGCGTATGATCTTAATACTAAAGTATGCCCAGATGCCAGCCTTACTTTGAATAGCTCATTGCGTGGCGACCGAAGGTGCGTCTTTGGTAGTCTGATGAGCAGTGCGATTCGCAGGTCCAGGGAGAAGTTCCTTTCCTTGTCCCTTGAAGATCTTCGGGGCTCCGTTACTCGTCCGATGATCTTTAAGGGTTCTCGATTTAGTTCGTCGACGTTTAAAGAAGTAGAAAGGGATCCGGTCGCCTTTTCTTCCGTCGATTACTGTGTGCGTTACAGTGTAACTAGCCGGTAGAAGTTAAAGTTGCAACTGCGCGAGAGAAAGTAAATTCAACTTTGGTTGTACAAATGTCTCGCTTCTTTGTTATGCTGTCCTTTTCTTCGGCAGAGAAACGAGACACCCGTTGCTAGCGAGCCGCTGCTAGCCGCTGCTAGGGAGTTGCAGAATTGAAGCTGGAAAGGAGCTGAAAAAAAAAAAGGTTTGGAATTTTCCGCAGTTTTATGGCGAAAATTGCGTCATCACTGTATGGTATCTGCTGTAACCAATACCGTTACAGTGAAACCTGAGAAGATGGGTACAGATTACCCCTTCGCGCAGGGAATTATGGGTAATATGTTCTACGGCCTGACGACCCCTACACTGTGATCTAATGAGGTGGAGCTGTTTTCTCCACCAGGAAAGGAAGGAGATGCCTGTGATTTAATGAAGTGGAGCTGTTTTCTCCACCAGGAAAGGCAGGAAATTCCTGTGATTTAATGAGGTGGAGCTGTTTTCTCCACCAGGAAAGGCAGGAAATTCCTGTGATTTAATGAGGTGGAGCTGTTTTCTCCACCAGGAAAGGCAGGAGATTCCTGTGATTTTCAGACTGAAGAGTGAGATGTTCAGGGTCCACACTGAGACCTGTTAGAACTGTGCTGCATTTCACATCAAAGCTGGAGCAGACAGGGCTGTGTTACTTCCATTAAAAAAAAACCTGAAGGCTTTTAAATGTCTTTCAAATGTCTTAGTCATATTAAAGTTTCAACATATGTCTTCAGTGTAGACGTCAGTTTAAGTTGTTCCTGGTTTCTCACTGTGCTTGTGTTTATAAAACCATGACATGACTTTGAACTAACTGCAGTAAAAGTGTCTGAGGGGTAAAGACATGATGTGTTTTCACTGAACTCTCTCTTTCCTCACTCTCCTTTGACTTTTTTTTTCCTTCTTCACTTTCATGCTGTCAGCCAAGAGCCGTCCATCATGCCACACCAACAATATATACATACTGTACATACATACATACACACATACATACATACATACATACATACACACACACACATACATACATACACACATACATACATACATACATACACACATACATACACACACACACACACATACATACATACATACATACACACATACATACATACATACATACACACATACATACATACACACATACATACACACACACATACATACATACATACACACACACATACACACATACATACACACACACATACATACATACAAAGAATAGAGTCAAAGTCTAGTTAAAGAGTGTTATTATTTGTTGAATTTCTAAGTTCTTTGGATATTTGTAAAGATGTGTTTCTTTTAAGTGAAAGTTGAGGTATTCATCAAAAAAGTACAAACTTACATTTTGTGTTGGTTGATGACATGAGCCTTTTGGAAAAGTGCATGGCTTAGATTGCACAAACGTACAGGTTTGAGTGTTCGTCCATCTAAACACAGCTCTGCGTGTTCATTGTTATGACCCCTCGCTGCGCTTCTGTCACTCGCCAGGTGGAAATAGTGCCATTTTAAGCAAGTGCTCACGGGCGGGAACGCTTAACATTACAGAATCTTGAATAAAATGTTGTTATTTTCACCTGACCAGTGACAGCAGACCGAGCATAATCTCACTACTGCAGCGGTAGGGCTCTGCGAACCGGTAGTTGCTATTGTTACTGTTTTCAATGCAAGAAGTTCAGTCGAGGGGGCGGGAACCTGGCAGTTTCCTCGCCCCGCCCCGGTGCCGGCCACCGCCCGGAATTTGAGAAACGAGTTTAAATTTCAGTTAAATAGGCGGAGCAAAATGTCCAGATTACCAGAGTCCAACCAGTACTCCCTCTTAGGGCCGCCCCATCAGACCAAGACTGACAGAATTCCTTTTTTTTTGTTTTGCTTTTTAAAAAATAGCTTTGCCAAATTCGTCACTATAATCAAAAATGAAGAACATGATCTACACAAGAGTTTGAAAAGTTAGAAAAGTCTGGCATTGTTGTGTAATGTCTGAAGGCGTGTTACTTAAATTAACAGTAGTCATACCATACCATACCAATAGGAGCAGAGCATTCTGGGCCAAACCTTTAGTCTGAACCAGTAGAGACGATACAGAATATATCCGCGGTGCATATTTCTCCACCTCCTTCATACTAGATGCATATTACTTCGACTTTGGCCTTCCATCCTGTGTATGTGACATACAATAAGTTTGTCACTCGCAGTACCTAAAAGTCAACCATAGTCCTTGATTCACAATAATTATAACTAATGTTAATGAGACGCCAGCCTCCTTGAGAAATATCATTTGCTGAAGGAGAGTTTTTTATCCAGAATTAAAGTAGAGGTGACAGTTGTCTTAGCGGCGATGTTATTTATAAAGACGTGTCCCGCCAGATTCTTTGTTCGGTTATCCGCCGAGACGGAATTCTTATTGGGCCTAAGTGATCAGGGCAGTACTTTCCGGGAGTCTGAGAGAGAAAACGAAAGTAAACGTAGCTCTGTCCCCAGCGCCATTTTCAACAGAAAGTTAACTTCGCCTGAAATGAGATTTATGTAGTAAAACGTTGTGAAGTATTGGGTAAGTGTTTAAAAATTGTTGTATTACATGTAGATGATTGCAATGATGTGCCATGTTCCCAAAACAATGGTAACACTACGATCTGCTAAATCATTACATAAGGTCAGCCGATCGAAACTTCGGCCGACGAAGGCCGAAGCGCGGAACATAGGAATATGCTTTGAATCAAACACCCGTAATCGCTTAAAATATCAAAGTTGATATTTATAAAAATATTGATACTGATGTTTCAATGCTTTCCTGTCCACAAACAGGCCATTAAAGCGATGATATTGGAGTTTAAGAAATTTAAGTAATTTCTCGACCATTCGTCGGGCAGGAACAATACTTCTCGTGTCCTACTTGGATTATCTGATTAACTTGAATTTGCAGTTAGGAAGCAACATATCAACCACGAAGAAATCTATCGAAATCAGAGGAAGTATTTATATATATGATGCTATTTTAAGAAACTGTTCTTCAACTATTAAGCATACGCATTAAGCTTAAGTCTGTGACATCACCAGGCCTAGTAATGAATATGGTCGCATTAGATGTGTTTTCTAATTTGTTGCTCACCGAATGGTCGCGCTTAAAGTAATCACATCCCTAACATGAAAGTCATAGTTTTGTCACAGACATGTCACAGTTTTGTGTCGTTTGTGTCACACTCGACTAGTCCATTTGGCTCGGTTTGCGTTGTATTTAAAAAAAAGGCGTTGCGTGTCCCTGAATTTTCATGAGTTCAACCAGAGCGCCCTCTTGAGGATAAATGTGATTCGTTTCGCTGACGGAGGAATAAACAGTAACAGTAATAAACTAGTTCATCTCTTTTTTTGTTGTTATTGCTGAAATTGCTGAGGGCGGGTTGCTCTCTCTCTCTCTCTCTCTCTCTCTCTCTCTATATATATATCTATATATGTATATATATTCACAGACTTACGCTACGTATATTTTAAGTTCAGCTTCTTACATGTGTGGGTAGAAAATGGAGAAAACATAACATTTAAAGTTTATGGAAGGACACTTTTAAACTCATGAATGTAACACAGGCCTGTGGATTAATGTTAAATCTGTTTTGTTTGTTAATTAACCCCTGAATCAGTTAACAGTCAAATCAGTAATTCTTTTCCGCATCTGACTGATTCTGTGTGTAAGAGCAGAAAGAAATCAATCCAACACTGATTGTGTGTGTAAGAGCCGAAAGAGATCAATCCAACACTGATTGTGTGTGTAAGAGCAGAAAGAGATCAATCCAACACTGATTGTGTGTGTAAGAGCAGAAAGAGATCAGTGAAAACTGTCCAAAAAGGAATAAAAAAGACACAAACATTAAAGGATTATGATGAAAAAATTCTGATATAAATGACTGAAAAAATTCACAACAGTTCAACATTTTTAGAAATCTGAACATCTCAAAAAGTCAAACTTTCCCCATGTGGAGTGTTTGTGTAGACTGTCACATTCAGTTTGGATAGACATGTATCTATACACAAAACAAGGTAAACAAACTCAGTGTTTTTATTATTGAATAATAAACATATTTGACTAATATGTACTGTGTTAATGTATATGTATTTTAAAATCCACACTGTAGAGCTGTTTGACTGAGATGAAGATCTGATTATAATATTAACATTAACCATATACACATAGTAAATTATAATATTAACATTAACCATATACACATAGTAAACTATAATATTAACATTAACCATATACACATAGTAAACTATAATATTAACATTAACCATATACACATAGTAAATTATAATATTAACATTAACCACATACACATAGTAAATTATAATATTAACATTAACCACATACACATAATAAACTGTAATATTAACATTAACCATAGACACTTTGTAAACTATAATATTAACATTAACCATATACACATAGTAAACTATAATATTAACATTAACCATATGCACATAGTAAACTATAATATTAACATTAACCATATACACATAATAAACTATAATATTAACATTAACCATATACACATAGTAAACTATAATATTAACATTAACCATATACACATAGTAAACTATAATATTAACATTAACCATATGCACATAGTAAACTGTAATATTAATATTAACTGTATGCACATAGTAAACTATCACATTAACATTAACTATATACACAAACTATAATATTAACATTAATCATATACACATAGTTGATTATGGTTTGTGACGTGTCTGATTTTGTTTCTCCACAGAACTGAAGTGACGTGTTAGTTTGTGAGGAGATCAGTGTCTGTAGAGTCTACGTGAAGGAGATGAAGAGGAGAACACTGACTCTAAAATGAGTCTCATAACAGACAGTGAGGAGGGGGGCCCTGTCTCTAAAAGGAGTCGCCATGGAGACACAGAGGTGGGGGACACTGTTGACTACAGGACACAGAGAGCAGGATCTCCAGTGCCCAGCTGTGTGTCTATGAAGAGTGACAGATCCATACCTGAGCCTCTGAACTTCCATGGAGAGAGAGTGAACTTTGACCCAAGGTGAGTATGTTAATTATGGCACAGTAATAAACAATCAAAATAGATGATAAGGTTGAGTGGATTAGTGTAAGTAAAAAGATGAAATGATGGGGTTATTTTCTGAGAAACACGTGTGAGAGTTTCATGTTTCTGTCCTCAAGTTTCAACTGATGAACCAACGGTACAGTGAATCAGGTTACAAGACTCAGAATTTCACTACACCTGATGTAAAACTCCACAGATGTCTTACTGTGCAGTGCAGATTGCGTCTGAAAAAAACCTACGTCCTGTCTGTTTGTTTATTTGTTTGTATATTTGTTTGTTTTCACCTACAGACTGCAGACTCAGAGAGCAGGATCTCCAGTGCCCAGCTGTGTGTCTATGAAGAGTGACAGATCCATGCCTGAGCCTCTGCACTTCCATGGAGAGAGAGTGAACTTTGACCCAGGGTGAGTATGTTAATTATGGCACAGTAATAAACAATCAATTGTATCTCTTTTTCTCTTGGAATGAAAGATGACATATAAACACATCATGCGAGTTCTCTTCAAAGCTGGTTAAATGGCTTTTTCTCCGTTGTCTTTTCTACAAATTTTGACGACATGTTTGGAAGTTGTATCTTTTTTCTTAAAAGCAGCTTTATTAGTGAGCTATAGAGAGAGTTAGTGTGTAAATAATTCTTATTAATCTTGCATGGTTGTAGAGAAGAAGTGAAGGAGGTGATGTGTAGATAGATAAGAAGGGAGGAGCTGTCATCATGGGGAACATACCACAAGCATATATGGGATGCTTTAGGCAGCCGTGGCCTAACAGTTAGAGAAGCGGGCTTGTGAGCAAAAGGTCGCGGGCTTGTGAGCGAAAGGTCACCGGTTTGATCCCCTGGACCAGGGGAGTGAATGAACAGTACTTCCCCCTCCTTCAACATCCACGACTGAAGTGCCCTTGAGCAAGGTCACTTAACCCCCAACTGCTCCTCACTCCTGTCAGTGCTCTTGACAAAGGAGCTGGTCCCCGGGCTCTGCGGCTGCCCACTGCTCCTTGCGTGTGTGTGCTCACTGCTCCTAGTATGTGTGATTGTGTGTGTGTGTGAGTGCGCTCACTGGATGGGTTAAATCAGTGGTCTCCAAACTGTGGCCTGTAGGATAGATATTGCCTGCCCCCACATTCTGTATGGCCCCCGAAGCAACGTATGTGATATGTTGTATCTGGCCCTCTGGTTTATTTAGTTTGAGTTTCCATCATAAGGTGCATTGCGCTTGAAATTCCACATTTTTTCCTCTGCTGGCTACTCTATTTACAGGCTATTTCATCACTATGGCAACCATTTGTGCTGCACAGGCTCCTGCCGCAGTCTTGCGCCTCAAGAATACGCACGTCCATTGTAAATTCATTGTCTTATCCACCAGCAAGCACTGTACTGCAGACTGGTTAAGTGGGAATCTGTCCTGGAAGTCGTGGTGTCATGTGTGAACTTCATCTGGGTGAATGGACTGAACCACAGGAAGTTCCAAGAATTTCTTTGGGAGCTAGAGTGCGATTATGGAGACGTTTTACTACTACACGGAAATCCGCTGGCTAAGTCACGGCAGAGTCTTGAAGTGCTCGAATTAGCTGCTTCTCGAGGTCGACACTTTCCCTACATTCTCAGAATGTTCCTCACTCTGTCAAACCTCAGATATTACACAACTTACATTAAAATAGTTGATAAAATGATGATAATGGTTGGAATGCTGAAGAATTAGTTTGATTTTTTTTTTAAATTGTAGTTATCTCTTTATTATGTTTTATACACAACTCTGACAATGGAAACTAAACCCAGCTAACAATGATATATAAACAGACTGAAGTGCAGTATATCATTAGATGTAATGGTTTAATATTCAACTAAAGTAGACCTGTTGTTGTCCACGGTACTATTTAGTGTTACCGACATACTCCAGCCCTTGCAAAGAACCAGGCAGAGCGATTTGGTCCTCCCAAGACAAGGTTTGGAGAACCCTAGGTTAAATGATGGGTTAAATTCACTACCGAAATCAACAGTAATGGCAGCGCAGCCCTTAGTTCAGGTCCAGGCTCCATGATGGCGGCAGCTACTTATCATGGTCCTGAAGACACGGAATTTCATCCCACTGTGTGTATATGGCTGGGATGATGACAAAGAGAATTTTATTTCATACTGAACAGACGTTGAGTAGGTTCCATAATCCGACATTTCACTGTAACTCATTTAAAGCTCCACACACTACTCACTGTACACTGCAGATTGCATGTAAATAAACCTATGTCATCTTTTTTGTTTATTTGTTTGTTTTCACCTACAGACTGCAGACTCAGAGAGCAGGATCTCCAGTGCCCAGCTGTGTGTCTATGAAGAGTGACAGATCCATGCCTGAGCCTCTGCACTTCCATGGAGAGAGAGTGAACTTTGACCCAAGGTGAGTCTCTGTGTGATCAAGTCTGTTGTTTACTTAATAAACAGTGTTTACTTCTCACCAGTCTGACCAAAGTATTTAACATTTCACTAAGATTCAGAGGTCTGTCACGTCCACGACTGTTCAACAGGTGTTTTATGTTAATTATGATGTAATAGATGTTGTAGAGTAGGTTAAATAATAGAAGAGGAGGTTATATTATAGTGGATGTTTTATGTTAATGATGATGTAATAGGTGTTGTATAGTAGGTTAAATAATAGAAGAGGAGGTTATATTATAGTGGATGTTTTATGTTAATTATGATGTAATAGATGTTGTAGAGTAGGTTAAATAATAGAAGAGGAGGTTATATTATAGTGGATGTTTTATGTTAATGATAATGTAGTAGATGTTGTATAGTAGGTTAAATAATAGAAGAGGAGGTTATATTATAGTGGATGTTTTATGTTAATTATGATTAATAGATGTTGTATAGTAGGTTAACTAATAAAAGTGGAGGTTATATTATAGTGGATGTTTTATGTTAATGATGATGTAAAAGATGTTGTAGAGTAGGTTAAATAGTAGAAGAGGAGGTTATATTATAGTGGATGTTTTATGTTAATTATGATGTAATAGATGTTGTGGAGTAGGTTAAATAATAGAAGAGGAGGTTATATTATTGTGGATGTTTTATGTTAATGATGATGTAAAAGATGTTGTATAGTAGGTTAAATAATAGAAGAGGAGGTTATGTTATAGTGGATGTTTTATGTTAATTATAATGTAATAGATGTTGTAGAGTAGGTTAAATAATAGAAGAGGAGGTTATATTATAGTGGATGTTTTATGTTAATGATGATGTAATAGATGTTGTAGAGTAGGTTAAATAATAGAAGAGGAGGTTATATTATTGTGGATGTTTTATGTTAATGATGATGTAAAAGATGTTGTATAGTAGGTTAAATAATAGAAGAGGAGGTTATGTTATAGTGGATGTTTTATGTTAATTATAATGTAATAGATGTTGTAGAGTAGGTTAAATAATAGAAGAGGAGGTTATATTATAGTGGATGTTTTATGTTAATGATGATGTAATAGATGTTGTAGAGTAGGTTAAATAATAGAAGAGGAGGTTATATTATAGTGGATGTTTTATGTTAATGATGATGTAATAGATGTTGTAGAGTAGGTTAAATAATAGAAGAGGAGGTTATATTATAGTGGATGTTTTATGTTAATGATGATGTAAAAGATGTTGTAGAGTAGGTTAAATAATAGAAGAGGAGGTTATATTATAGTGGATGTTTTATGTTAATGATGATGTAATAGATGTTGTACAGTAGGTTAAATACTGTAACAGGAGTCATTAGGGATGGGAATGGAAAGAGAGGAAGGAAGGTAGATGGAGAAATGATAAAAAGCATAGAGACAGAGTGTTTGTAAAACATATATTGAATAGAGAGAGAGAGAAGGTGTGTAAAGTGTATATTGAATAGGGAGAGAGTGTGTGTAAAGTGTATATTGAATAGAGAGAGAGTGTGTGTAAAGTGTATATTGAATAGAGAGAGAGTGTGTGTAAAGTGTATATTGAATAGAGAGAGAGTGTGTATAGAGTATATATTGAATAGAGAGAGTGTGTGTGTAAAGTGTGTATTTAATAGAGATAGAGTGTGTGTAAAGTGTATATTGAATAGATAGAGAGTGTGTGTAAAGTGTATATTGAATAGAGAGAGAGTGTGTGTAAAGTGTATATTGAATAGGGAGAGAGTGTGTATAGAGTGTATATTGAATAGAGAGAGAGTGTGTATAAAGTGTGTATTTAATAGAGAGAGAGTGTGTGTAAAGTGTATATTGAATAGATAGAGAGTGTGTGTAAAGTATATATTGAATAGAGAGAGAGTGTGTGTAAAGTGTATATTGAATAGAGAGAGAGAGTGTATAGAGTGTATATTGAATAGAGAGAGTGTGTATAGAGTGTATATTGAATAGAGAGAGAGTGTGTGTAAAGTGTATATTGAGTAGAGAGAGAGAGTGTGTAAAGTGTATATTGAATAGATAGAGAGAGTGTGTAAAGTGTATATTGAATAGATAGAGAGTGTGTGTAAAGTGTATATTGAATAGAGAGAGTGTGTGTAGAGTGTATATTGAATAGAGAGAGTGTGTGTGTAAAGTGTGTATTTAATAGAGAGAGAGTGTGTGTAAAGTGTATATTGAATAGAGAGAGAGTGTGTGTAAAGTATATATTGAATAGAGAGAGAGTGTGTGTAGAGTGTTTATTGAATAGAGAGAGAGTGTGTGTAAAGTATATATTGAATAGAGAGAGAGTGTGTATAGAGTATATATTGAATAGAGAGAGAGTGTGTGTAAAGTATATATTGAATAGATAGAGAGTGTGTGTAAAGTATATATTGAATAGAGAGAGAGTGTGTGTAAAGTGTATATTGAATAGAGAGAGAGTGTGTAAAGTGTATATTGAATAGAGAGAGAGTGTGTGTAAAGTGTATATTGAATAGAGAGAGAGTGTGTGTAAAGTGTATATTGAATAGAGAGAGAGTGTGTATAGAGTGTATATTGAATAGAGAGAGAGTGTGTGTAAAGTGTGTATTGAATAGAGAGAGTGTGTGTGTGTAAAGTGTATATTGAATAGATAGAGAGTGTGTGTAAATTGTATATTGAATAGAGAGAGAGTGTGTGTGTAAAGTGTATATTGAATAGAGAGAGAGTGTGTATAGAGTGTATATTGAATAGACAGAGTGTGTATAGAGTGTATATTGAATAGAGAGAGAGTGTGTGTAAAGTGTATATTGAATAGAGAGAGAGTGTGTGTAGAGTGTATATTGAATAGAGAGAGAGTGTGTGTAGAGTGTATATTGAATAGAGAGAGAGTGTGTGTAAAGTGTGTATTGAATAGAGAGAGTGTGTGTGTAAAGTGTATATTGAATAGATAGAGAGTGTGTGTAAATTGTATATTGAATAGAGAGAGAGTGTGTGTGTGTAAAGTGTATATTGAATAGAGAGAGAGTGTGTGTGTAAAGTGTATATTGAATAGAGAGAGAGTGTGTGTAAAGTGTATATTGAATAGAGAGAGAGTGTGTGTAAAGTGTATATTGAATAGAGAGAGTGTGTATAGAGTGTATATTGAATAAAGAGAGAGTGTGTGTAAAGTGTGTATTGAATGAAGAGAGAGTGTGTGTAAAGTGTATATTGAATAGATAGAGAGTGTGTGTAAAGTATATATTGAATAGAGAGAGAGTGTGTGTAAAGTGTATATTGAATAGAGAGAGAGAGTGTATAGAGTGTATATTGAATAGAGAGAGTGTGTATAGAGTGTATATTGAATAGAGAGAGAGTGTGTGTAAAGTGTATATTGAGTAGAGAGAGAGAGTGTGTAAAGTGTATATTGAATAGATAGAGAGTGTGTGTAAAGTGTATATTGAATAGAGAGAGAGTGTGTGTAAAGTGTATATTGAATAGAGAGAGTGTGTGTAGAGTGTATATTGAATAGAGAGAGTGTGTGTGTAAAGTGTGTATTTAATAGAGAGAGAGTGTGTGTAAAGTGTATATTGAATAGATAGAGAATGTGTGTAAAGTATATATTGAATAGAGAGAGAGTGTGTGTAAAGTGTGTATTGAATAGAGAGAGAGTGTGTGTAAAGTGTATATTGAATAGAGAGAGTGTGTATAAAGTGTATATTGAATAGAGAGAGAGTGTGTGTAAAGTGTATATTGAGTAGAGAGAGAGAATGTGTAAAGTGTATATTGAATAAACAGAGAGTGTGTTTAAAGTGTATATTGAATAGACAGAGAGTGTGTGTAAAGTGTATATTGAATAGAGAGAGAGTGTGTGTAAAGTGTATATTGAATCGAGAGAGAGTGTGTATAGAGTGTATATTGAATAGAGAGAGAGTGTGTGTAAAGTGTATATTGAATAGAGAGAGAGTGTGTGTAAAGTGTATACTGAATAGATAGAGAGTGTGTGTAAAGTATATATTGAATAGAGAGAGAGTGTGTGTAGAGTGTATATTGAATAGAGAGAGAGAGTGTGTGTAAAGTGTATATTGAATAGAGACAGAGTGTGTGTAAAGTGTATATTGAATAGATAGAGAGTGTGTGTAAAGCATATATTGAATAGAGAGAGAGTGTGTGTAGAGTGTATATTGAATAGAGAGAGAGTGTGTGTAAAGTGTATATTGAATAGAGAGAGAGTGTGTATAGAGTGTATATTGAATAGAGAGAGAGTGTGTGTAAAGTATATATTGAATAGAGAGAGTGTGTGTAAAGTATATATTGAATAGAGAGAGAGTGTGTTTAAAGTGTATATTGAATAGAGAGAGAGTGTGTAAAGTGTATATTGAATAGAGAGAGAGTGTGTGTAAAGTGTATATTGAATAGAGAGAGAGTGTGTGTAAAGTGTATATTGAATAGAGAGAGAGTGTGTAAAGTGTATATTGAATAGAGGGAGAGAAGGTGTGTAAAGTATATATTGAATAGAGAGAGAGTGTGTATAGAGTGTATATTGAATAGAGAGAGAGTGTGTGTAAAGTGTGTATTGAATAGAGAGAGAGTGTGTGTGTGTAAAGTGTATATTGAATAGATAGAGAGTGTGTGTAAATTGTATATTGAATAGAGAGAGAGTGTGTGTGTAAAGTGTATATTGAATAGAGAGAGAGTGTGTATAGAGTGTATATTGAATAGAGAGAGTGTGTATAGAGTGTATATTGAATAGAGAGAGAGTGTGTGTAAAGTGTATATTGAATAGAGAGAGAGTGTGTGTATAGTGTATATTGAATAGAGAGAGTGTGTGTGTAGAGTGTATATTGAATAGAGAGAGAGTGTGTGTAAAGTGTGTATTGAATAGAGAGAGTGTGTGTGTAAAGTGTATATTGAATAGATAGAGAGTGTGTGTAAATTGTATATTGAATAGAGAGAGAGTGTGTGTGTGTAAAGTGTATATTGAATAGAGAGAGAGTGTGTGTGTAAAGTGTATATTGAATAGAGAGAGAGTGTGTGTAAAGTGTATATTGAATAGAGAGAGAGTGTGTGTAAAGTGTATATTGAATAGAGAGAGTGTGTATAGAGTGTATATTGAACAAAGAGAGAGTGTGTGTAAAGTGTGTATTGAATAAAGAGAGAGTGTGTGTAAAGTGTATATTGAATAGAGAGAGTGTGTATAGAGTGTATATTGAATAGAGAGAGAGTGTGTGTAAAGTGTATATTGAATAGAGAGAGAGTGTGTATAGAGTGTATATTGAATAGAGAGAGAGTGTGTGTAAAGTGTGTATTGAATAGAGAGAGAGTGTGTGTAAAGTGAATATTGAATAGACAGAGAGTGTGTGTAAAGTGAATATTGAATAGAGAGAGAGTGTGTGTAAAGTGTATATTGAATAGAGAGAGAGTGTGTATAGAGTGTATATTGAATAGAGAGAGAGTGTGTGTAAAGTGTATATTGAATAGAGAGAGTGTGTGTGTAGAGTGTATATTGAATAGATAGAGAGTGTGTGTAAAGTGTATATTGAATAGAGAGAGAGTGTGTATAGAGTGTATATTGGATAGAGAGAGAGTGTGTATAGAGTGTATATTGGATAGAGAGAGAGTGTGTGTAAAGTGTGTATTGAATAGAGAGAGAGTGTGTGTAAAGTGTATATTGAATAGAGAGAGTGTGTATTGAGTGTATATTGAATAGAGAGAGAGTGTGTGTAAAGTGTATATTGAATAGAGAGAGAGTGTGTATAGAGTGTATATTGAATAGAGAGAGAGTGTGTGTAAAGTGTGTATTGAATAGAGAGAGAACGTGTGTAAAGTCTATATTGAATAGAGAGAGAGTGTGTGTAGAGTGTATATTGAATAGAGAGAGAGTGTGTATAGAGTGTATATTGAATAGAGAGAGAGTGTGTGTAAAGTGTATATTGAATAGAGAGAGAGTGTGTGTAGAGTGTATATTGAATAGATAGAGAGTGTGTGTAAAGTGTATATTGAATAGAGAGAGAGTGTGTGTAAAGTGTGTATTGAATAGAGAGAGAGTGTGTGTAAAGTGTATATTGAATAGAGAGAGAGTGTGTGTAAAGTGTATATTGAATAGAGAGAGAGAGTGTGTATAGAGTGTATATTGAATAGAGAGAGAGTGTGTGTAAAGTGTATATTGAATAGAGAGAGAGTGTGTGTAGAGTGTATATTGAATAGATAGAGAGTGTGTGTAAAGTGTATATTGAATAGAGAGAGAGTGTGTATAGAGTGTATATTGGATAGAGAGAGAGTGTGTATAGAATGTATATTGGATAGAGAGAGAGTGTGTGTAAAGTGTGTATTGAATAGAGAGAGAGTGTGTGTAAAGTGTTTATTGAATAGAGAGAGTGTGTATTGAGTGAATATTGAATAGAGAGAGAGTGTGTGTAAAGTGTATATTGAATAGATAGAGAGTGTGTGTAAAGTATATATTGAATAGAGAGAGAGTGTGTGTAAAGTGTGTATTGAATAGAGAGAGAGTGTGTGTAAAGTGTATATTGAATAGAGAGAGAGTGTGTGTAAAGTGTATATTGAATAGAGAGAGAGTGTGTATAGAGTGTATATTGGATAGAGAGACAGTGTGTGTAAAGTGTATATTGAATAGAGAGAGTGTGTATAGAGTGTATATTGAATAGAGAGAGAGTGTGTGTAAAGTGTATATTGAATAGATAGAGAGTGTGTGTAAAGTATATATTGAATAGAGAGAGAGTGTGTGTAAAGTGTGTATTGAATAGAGAGAGAGTGTGTGTAAAGTGTATATTGAATAGAGAGAGAGTGTGTAAAGTGTATATTGAATAGACAGAGAGTGTGTGTAAAGTGTATATTGAATAGAGAGAGAGAGAGTGTGTAAAGTGTATATTGAGTAGAGAGAGAGTGTGTAAAGTCTATATTGAATAGACAGAGAGTGTGTTTAAAGTGTATATTGAATAGACAGAGAGTGTGTGTAAAGTGTATATTGAATAGAGAGAGAGTGTGTGTAAAGTGTATATTGAATAGAGAGAGAGTGTGTATAGAGTGTATATTGAATAGAGAGAGAGTGTGTGTAAAGTGTATATTGAATAGAGAGAGAGTGTGTGTAAAGTGTATATTGAATAGAAAGAGTGTGTATAGAGTGTATATTGAATAGAGAGAGAGTGTGTGTAAAGTGTATATTGAATAGAGAGAGAGTGTGTGTAAAGTGTATATTGAATAGAGAGAGAGTGTGTATAGAGTGTATATTGAATAGAGAGAGTGTGTGTGTAAAGTGTGTATTTAATAGAGAGAGAGTGTGTGTAAAGTGTATATTGAATAGATAGAGAGTGTGTGTAAAGTGTATATTGAATAGGGAGAGTGTGTGTAAAGTGTATATTGAATAGAGAGAGTGTGTGTGTAAAGTGTATATTGAATAGAGAGAGTGTGTGTGTAAAGTGTATATTGAATAGGGAGAGAAAGTGTCTGTAAAGTAAAGACCCGTCAGAGGAGAGTGTAGGGTAGACTGTGCAGAGTGATGTAAATAAGGTGAGAGTGAGAGTGGATAGACAGATGGAAAGATAAAGGGGTAGAATGAGGATGGAGAAATGATGGGAGGAATGGGACAGAAAAAAAGAAAGAACATGAATGGTTGTGTGGATAAGAGTTGCAGTATGTTCTGAGGAAATACTGACTGTAACAGTTCTAAATGTTGTTTTATAGATTTTGAACGGTTAGCGTTTAAAATAGTTATAATAGGGTTTGAACAGTTGTAGTAAAGTTTTTTGTGGATATAATAGGGTTGTAATAAGATTGTAGTAGTAGATTTGTTTGTGACTATTTGTTGTGTAACAGATAGATGATAAGGTTGAGTGGATTAGTGTAAGTAAAAAGATGAAATGATGGGGTTATTTTCTGAGAAACACGTGTGAGAGTGAACGGTACAGTGAATCAGGTTACAAGACTCAGAATTTCACTACACCTGATGTAAAACTCCACAGATGTCTTACTGTGCAGTGCAGATTGCATCTGAAAAAAACCTACGTCCTGTCTGTTTGTTTATTTGTTTGTTTATTTGTTTGTTTTCACATACAGACTGCAGACTCAGAGAGCAGGATCTCCAGTGCCCAGCTGTGTGTCTATGAAGAGTGACAGATCCATGCCTGAGCCTCTGCACTTCCATGGAGAGAGAGTGAACTTTGACCCAGGGTGAGTATGTTAATTATGGCACAGTAATAAACAATCAATTGTATCTCTTTTTCTCTTGGAATGAAAGATGACATATAAACACATCATGCGAGTTCTCTTCAAAGCTGGTTAAATGGCTTTTTCTCCGTTGTCTTTTCTACAAATTTTGACGACATGTTTGGAAGTTGTATCTTTTTTCTTAAAAGCAGCTTTATTAGTGAGCTATAGAGAGAGTTAGTGTGTAAATAATTCTTATTGTTCTTGTATGGTTGTAGAGAAGGAGTGAAGGAGGTGATGTGTAGATAGATAAGAAGGGAGGAGCTGTCATCATGGGGAACATACCACAAGCATATATGGGATGCTTTAGGCAGCCGTGGCCAAGAAGTTAGAGAAGCGGGCTTGTGAGCAAAAGGTCGCCTGTTCGATCCCCTGAAGTAAATTACATTTTCCGAATGTTCCACTCTGTCAGACCTTAGATATTACACTAGTTGCACTAAAATGGTTGATAAAATAATGACAATGACTGGAATGCTTAAGCGTAAGTTTGTTTTTGGTTTTTTAATTGTAGTTACCTATTATGTTTTATATGCAACTCTGACAATGGGCCCTGGCAATGTAAACTAAACCCAGCTAACAATGGCATACAAAATAGATTGAAATGTATCATTAGATGTAATGGGTTACTATTCAACTAAGCCAGACCTGTTGTTGTCCACGGTACTATTTACTGTTACTGACATACTCCAGCCAGGCAGAGTGATCTAGCCCTCCTAAGAAAGAGTTTGGGGAACCCTAGGTTAAATGATGGGTTAAATGCAGAGGATAAAATTCGTCATGGCAGTTAATGGGGGCAGCGCAGCTCTTAGTTCAGGTCCAGGCTCCATGATGGCGGCAGGTGCTTGTCATTGTCCTGAAGACACGGAATTTCATCCCACTGTGTGTATATGGCTGGGATGATGACAAAGAGAATTTCATTTCATACTGAACAGACGTTGAGTAGGTTCCATAATCCGACATTTCACTGTAACTCATTTAAAGCTCCACACACTACTCACTGTACACTGCAGATTGCATGTAAATAAACCTATGTCATCTTTTTTGTTTATTTGTTTGTTTTCACATACAGACTGCAGACTCAGAGAGCAGGATCTCCAGTGCCCAGCTGTGTGTCTATGAAGAGTGACAGATCCATGCCTGAGCCTCTGCACTTCCATGGAGAGAGAGTGAACTTTGACCCAGGGTGAGTCTGTGTGATCAAGTCTGTTGTTTACTTAATAAACAGTGTTTACTTCTCACCAGTCTGACCTGGTGTGTCACGTCCACGACTGTTCAACAGGTGTTTTATGTTAATTATGATGTAATAGATGTTGTAGAGTAGGTTAAATAATAGAAGTGGAGGTTATATTATAGTGGATGTTTTATGTTAATTGTGATGTAATAGATGTTGTAGAGTAGGTTAAATAATAGAAGAGGAGGTTATATTATAGTGGATGTTTTATGTTAATGATGATGTAATAGATGTTGTAGAGTAGGTTAAATAATAGAAGAGGAGGTTATATTATAGTGGATGTTTTATGTTAATTGTGATGTAATAGATGTTGTAGAGTAGGTTAAATAATAGAAGAGGAGGTTATATTATAGTGGATGTTTTATGTTAATGATGATGTAATAGATGTTGTAGAGTAGGTTAAATAATAGAAGAGGAGGTTATATTATAGTGGATGTTTTATGTTAATGATGATGTAATAGATGTTGTAGAGTAGGTTAAATACTGTAACAGGAGTCATTAGGGATGGGAATGGAAAGAGAGGAAGGAAGGTAGATGGAGAAATGATAAAAAAGCATAGAGAGAGAGTGTGTGTAAAGCATATATTGAATAGAGAGAGAGAGTGTGTGTAAAGTGTATATTGAATAGATAGAGAGTGTGTGTAAACTGTATATTGAATAGATAGAGAGTGTGTGTAAAGTGTATATTGAATAGAGAGAGTGTGTGTAAAGTGTATATTGAATAGAGAGAGAGTGTGTGTAAAGCGTATATTGAATAAAAGTGTATATTGAATAGAGAGAGAGTGTGTGTAAAGCGTATATTGAATAGAGAGAGAGTGTGTGTAAAGTGTATATTGAATAGAGAGAGAGTGTGTGTAAAGTATATATTGAATATAGAGAGAGAGTGTGTGTAAAGTGTATATTGAATAAAAGTGTATATTGAATAGAGAGAGTGTGTGTGTAAAGTGTGTATTGAACAGAGAGAGAGTGTGTGTAAAGTGTATATTGAATAGAGAGAGAGTGTGTGTAAAATATATATTGAATAGAGAGAGAGTGTGTGTAAAGTGTATATTGAATAGAAAGAGAGTGTGTGTAAAGTGTGTATTGAATAGAGAGAGAGTGTGTGTAAAGTGTGTATTGAATAGAGAGAGAGTGTGTGTAAAGTGTGTTTTGAATAGAGAGAGAGTGTGTGTAAAGTGTGTATTGAATAGAGAGAGTGTGTGTAAAGTGTGTATTGAATAGAGAGAGAGTGTGTGTAAAGTGTGTTTTGAATAGAGAGAGAGTGTGTGTAAAGTGTGTATTGAATAGAGAGAGAGTGTGTGTAAAGTGTGATTTGAATAGAGAGAGAGTGTGTGTAAAGTGTGTATTGAATAGAGAGAGAGTGTCTGTAAAGTGTGTATTGAATGGAGAGAGTGTGTGTAAAGTGTATATTGAATAGAAAGAGAGTGTGTGTAAAGTGTGTATTGAATAGAGAGAGAGTGTGTGTAAAGTGTATTTTGAATAGAGAGAGTGTGTGTATAATATATATTGAAAACAGAGAGAAAGTGTGTGTGGAAGCCTCTCTCTCTCTTTTTCTCTCTCTGTCAATGTCAGTTTAGTTTCTGCTGTACTGATTATTCTCTCACTTAAATATAACAATTTGTTCTGGGGTTTTATGTTCCTTTTTTTTTAGTAAGTTTCAGTTTGTTATATATGTATTTGCGTATTTGTGTATGTGTGTTTGTTTGTATTGATGTGTATGCATGTATGTATATCTGTGCATGTTTTTGTGTGTGCATGTGGATAGATTTTGCTTTTTTTTCTCGTTGCCTGAGTAAAATGACTGGTCCACAATAAAAGTATTGTTAATATTTTCAACTCTGTCTCTCTCTCTCTATCTTTCCCTACCTCTCTGTCTCTGTCTCTGCCCCCCTCCCCCCTCTCTCTACCTGTCTCTCTTCAGTGTGGAGACAGATCTAACTGAGGGTCAGAACGTCCAACACAACACATTCAAGTCTGAGTTACATCTTCTCCTGCTGAGAATCATTGAGGGTCATAAAACCACCCTGAAAAAGAAGTATGAATGCTTATATGAAGGTGTCGCACTGAAAGAAAACCAAACCCTCCTCAACAGCATTTACACAGAGCTCTACATCACAGAGGGAGAGAGTGAAGGAGTGAATGAGAAACATGAGATTTTACAGATTGAAGCAGCATCCAGGAAATGGGTTTCTCAAGACAAACCAATCAGCTGCAATGACATCTTCAAACCCTTGTCAACCAACAGAACTAAACAGCAGAAAAAATCTTTGTCAAGAGAGAAACCTGAAAGGGACAGGCAAAAGCCAGAAATCAGAACTGTACTCACCAAGGGCATTGCTGGAATTGGAAAAACAGTCTCTGTGCAGAAGTTCATTCTGGACTGGGCAGAAGGAAGGACCAATCAGGACATTGATTTTGTGTTGGTTCTTCCTTTTAGAGAACTGAACTTGGTTAAAGATGAACAGTTCAGTCTTCATGGACTCCTGTTAGAGTTTCACCCAGAGCTGAAAGACTTAGATCCAAAGAAATATAATGACTGTAAAATGCTGTTCATCTTTGATGGTTTAGACGAAAGTCGACTTCAGCTGAATTTTTCTGAGAGGCTGTGTGATGCGACCAAAACATCATCAGTGAATATACTGATATCAAACCTCATCAAAGGAAATCTTCTTCCATCTGCACTCATCTGGATAACCTCCAGACCAGCAGCAGCCAGTCAGATCCCCTCTAAATTCATCAGTCGCGTGACAGAAGTCCAAGGATTCAGTGATTCCCAGAAAGAGGAATACTTCAGAAAAAGAGTCAGTGATGAGAGTCAAGCCAACAGAATCATCTCACACATCAAGACATCAGTGAGTCTCCACATCATGTGTCACATCCCAGTGTTCTGTTGGATTTCAGCCACCGTGCTTCAGGAAATGCTGCGTCGAGACAATGTTAAAGAGATCCCTAAAACTCTGACTGAGATGTACACACACTTCCTGCTCATTCAGACTAAAGTGAAGAAGCAGAAATATGAAGAGAAAGTTGAGACAGACTCAAAGAATCTTCTGGAATCAAGCAAGGAGATCTTTCTGAAACTTGCAAAGCTGGCTTTTAAGCAGTTGATGAGGGGTAATGTCATGTTTTATGAAGAGGATCTGAGAGAATGTGGTGTTGATGTGAGTGAGGCCACAGTGTACTCTGGGATTTGTACTGAGATCTTCAAGGAGGAATCTGTGTTTCGTCAGAAGAAGGTCTACTGCTTTGTGCATCTGAGTGTTCAAGAGTTCTTTGCTGCTCTCTATGTGTTTTATTGCTATGTAAACAGGAACATGAAGGCACTGAAATATTTTCTGAAGAAAAAGACCAGAGGGGAGCCAAACAATGTTCTCTTGGTTGAGTTACTGAAAGGAGCTGTGGATAAATCTTTGGAGAGTAAGGATGGACATCTTGATCTGTTTGTCCGCTTCCTTCATGGCATCTCACTAGAGTCCAACCAGAGACTCCTACAAGGCCTGCTGACACACACACAGAACAACCAAATAAGCATAAACCAAATAAGCCGTTACATCAAAGAGTTAAATAAAGATGGCGTCCCACCTGAGAGATGGATCAATCTACTGCACTGCCTGACTGAAATGAATGATCACTCTCTCCATGAAGAAATTCAAGCTTTTGTCAAGTCTGAAAATTACAGAACTAAACTCTCACTTGCACACTGCACAGCACTGGCCTACATGTTTCTGATGTCAGAGGAGGTGCTGGATGAGTTTGACCTGAAGAAATACAACACATCAGATGAGGGTCGTAGGAGACTGCTCCCAGCTGTGAGGTGCTGCAGAAAAGCTCTGTGAGTTTTCAGTTTCACTTTTTTTCTGAAGATACCCACTCTTTAGTAGCTTTATTTGATGGAAAATTGTGGGAATTCTCTGGTCATGTTTTGGTATGTTTTTGTGGAATACATATAATGTAATGAATTTCATTACAATAATGATACTTTGATGAAGGTGTCGTTAAAGCTGATTTGATTAAACATATTCTGAATGGGAAACAGTGATCGGTCTGAAATAAATATCACACATTGTTATTTATCTACTCATCAAAAGTGAGGTTTTTAGCACTGAGTGAATAATATAGTGTTGTATATATTTCAGATGCCTTCTGGGAAACACTCTGTTTATTGAGCTGCTACAAATGCAATATTTCATTATTTGAATGTGGATGATGGTTACAAGATCAAAATTTCAATAAAACAACAATAAAATGTCATGATTAAAATGTCCCCGGAGTCCAACCCTAGAACTGATTTACAAGATAATTTCATTCTTTAAAAAGTCAGTGTTTTGTTTTCCTTCTCCCTGTGTAGACTCAGAGACTATAACCTCACTCAGCAGTCCTGTGAAACTATCGCCTCAGCTCTGAAGTCAGTGAACTGCCCCGTGAGAGAACTGGACCTGAGAAGCACTGGTGTTCAGGATTCAGGAGTGATGATGCTCTGTGCCTCACTAAAGAATCCAAACTGTAAACTGGAAATACTGAGGTCAGTAATTCTGAATGGAGCAACTTGTTGATCTTTCTTTTCAGTCATGCTGTAAATATCATTTTTCCAATCAAACTAAACTTTTGGACAGTCTAGACTAAACTGATGCTTATAGACAGGTCACAGAGACATTTGCATGAGTGTGTGAATATTATCTTCTCTCTCTCTGATTGGATGCTGGGAGTGTGGGAGTGTAAGAACATGTTGACAATTGAAAGGACGTTTTCCAAGGACATGAGTCTGTCCCTGTTTTTGTTTTCTGTTTGTTTCTTTTCTTTTGTGGTGGGAGAATGAGGAGATGAGAGACAGACAGTCTAATCGGAGTTTGGCTGCAGCCAATCAAATCATGTTATTTTCCAGCTATTCATTATGTGTTTGATTTTGAATTGAACATAGAGATCAATGACTTCACATTCATCCAGTCATGAGTCCAGTATGATGAGTGCACTCCTTTATATGTACTGTGATGGGTTTTCTGCTTTTGTTCTTTTTCCTCTGAGCTCTACACAGTCACTGATCCTCATAGTTAACACTGCAGTAGTGTATGAATCAGTGATAAAGTGAACACATCAAATCACATTATCTGACTTTATGAAAAAGATGAAAGCTGGGTCTGATGACAATAGTAAGACCAACAGTCAGGAACAGAGTCACTCTCCAGAGGGAACAAACAGCATCATCAACAATGGCAGGTTTCTGATATTTCTAATCTTCTCACACAGTAGACTGTAAGCGTACATTTACTAGCGTGAATAAGTTTGTTTCATTCAGGATGGTTTAGATTTAGTGTTTTGCTGTGTTTGTTACTTAGGGACAACAGAGCAATATTCCATGTTTTTTTTGTGGTCCATTATGTGACTATATCCATATATGTCAGGTGAGTGAATGAACTCTGAAACACAATAAAACATTTGGTGAAATGGTGGGAGCCATGGTCAGTGAAAGCACAGCAGTAGCCATAACGGTGTCTGGAAAAGCATAATTTGCGCATAATTTCATCGATTCCCGCACACATTTCCCGCAAACGGCAGTGCCAGTGTTGTCAACCTCAGGATCCTCACTAAGGTGAAACAGCAGTCCAACGACAAGTTTCAGGCTAACTGGCTAGAATTTAATGGTGAAATGAGCTGCCCGATTTAAAATGTATGGTTCTGTATGGGCTTATTTTGCTGTCTTTATTATGAGAGCGCACATAAAATATAAACGAGCGTGTAAAAACAGAAACTGAGGAGTGAAAAATAATGTTGTGGAATAAAGCTGGAATCATGAGCGTACACAAGTTGGTATTGAGCACAGACATGAGGGTTGCGTCGACGTTTCAATTTGCTTGCTCTCACTCTAATTTGGAGCGCTCGCCCTTGATGTATTTTTCCAGTCGGAAATACATTATGGATTAAGGCTTGGCTAGATGACACCTCTCTGTTTTTGTTGTGCTGCAGCAGTCTCTCCACTTTCCTCCTCTCTTTTGCCTCTTCAGCTCATGTTGCACGTCTTTGAGATTCTCCCTGTCTCCGTTTCTAAAGGCCTCCTTTTTCTTGTTGAGGAGTGCCTTGATGACACTGGCGATCCATGGCTTGTTATTGGTGAAGCAGTGTACAGTACAACACTGTCCCTACAGAAGTTGATGTAGTCAGTGGTGCAGTCAACCGTCCTGTTCCCCTGTGGCTTCAGCAGAACATTCCAATCTATGCACTCAAAACAGTCCTTTAGTGACTCTGGTGACCACTTCCTGACAGAACGAGTGGTTGCCGGCTGCCTCAGTACACAAGGTTTGTAACAAGGCTGGAGAAACACTAGATTGTGATCTGACCTGCCAAGTGGTGGTAGAGCTACAGCACTGTAAGCCTCCTTAACATAGGCATACAACAGACTGTGTTTTATTTTCCCTGGTAGGCCAGTCAACAAACTGTAAAGCCAGCTGAATGGGAGGTGAGAGTGGTGTGATTGAAATCCCCCAAAATTGCAATGAATGCATCAGGGTGTTGGGTCTGTATTCTCGTGACAGTCTCATGGATGACGTCACATGCCCCTGCTCGCTGTGGAATGTAAACAACAATGGCGATGACATTAGAGATCATTAATAAGGTCTCAGACCTACTGCCAAAAGCTAAATATCCTGACAGCAGATCTTCTCCTTCACTGTAATATGGACAGGGTTACACCACGCAAAGGCAAATCTTAAGAGGAACTTTGCAGAACACTACAACTTTTAACATGTAAGGTCAACTCTGCTGTACGATCAGTCAAACGGCAGAGCCGAGAAAGGAGTTCATATTGTCAAACAGCTGCTTAGCTCTGTTAAGTTCCTGAGCTTCACCTCTGGAACATGGTGTGAACTTCTGAACTTTTTGTGTTGTCCTTTTGGACGGCTTATTTACTGTTTAAATTTTCATTAGTCTCTCCAATTTTCAATATACAGTTAATTACAACGTGCGTTTGTCCTGTACCCAAAAATATCACACTGTTTGTTTGAGGAATTTAAGCAAATTTTTCACAACATTTAACACCTTTTTGTCTAACTCTATCAGTACAATTTTTAATTCTTAAATGAGTGAATGCTTGTGCTCTCTCTCTCTCTCTCTCTTGCTCTTTGTCCAGACTTGCTGGTTGTAAACTCACTGAACAGTCCTGTTCATCTATAGCCTCAGTTCTACAGTCAGTAAACTGTCCCCTGAGAGAACTGGACCTGAGTAACAATGACTTTCAGGATTCAGGAGTGAAGTTTCTCTGTGTGGGACTGAAGAATCCACACTGTAAACTGGAGATACTAAGGTCAGTATTAGTCAGGAACCGAAAATATTAAAATCAACTTCATTTTAACATAACAAATCAGATGAACACCTGATATTCCACACCTTAAAATGTTTTGAGGAAACTCATGAAAAGCTGTAAAATTAGTGTCAGTGATGTGTTTTCTGTCCTAGACTTGTGTTTAAATGGTGATTTTTCCGCACTCACAGCCATAAGGAGGAGCTTCTTTCCTGTTGTAGTCTTGTGTTTGTATTGACAGGGTATCCACTCTCAGGGTAGTTATACAGCTTCACTATTGAGTCTCTTCTGTGGAAATTGAGATGGGACCTTTAGGGGTTTCCAGTAGTAGTAGGAGACTATTGGACACTATATTGCCTGTCTGGCCATGAGGGGGTCTCCGCTCTCTCTGTGGTCCTTCTCAAGATTTCTTCCAGACCTTTATTTAATCACTCGAATTCTTCCATTTTTTTGCCCTGTTACACCTTGGCTTTTGGGGGCAGTTTTTTCTTGTCTGCGATGAGGATTAAGTCAGGGGGTGTTGTCCTGTTTTGTTGGTTGTAAACATGTGGGCATGTAAAGCCCTTTGAGACTGTAAACAGTGATACTGGGCTTTAAATAAACTTGAAAAATTGAAACTAAGCATGTTTTATCAGCAGACACTGATGGTATATCAGTGTTTATTGCAAGACAAGTAGATTTTTCCGACTCTTAACAAAAGTTTGACCTCATATGAGTTAACTGGGTTAAAACTTGTTGCGCTCTCTCTCTCTCTCTCTCTCTCTCTCTCTCTCTCTCTCTCTCTCTCTCTCTCTCTCTCTCTCTCTCCAGACTTGCTCTCTGTAAATTTACTGAACAGTCCTGTTCATCTATAGCCTCAGTTGTACAGTCAGTAAACTGTCCCCTGAGAGAACTGGACCTGAGTAACAATGACCTTCAGGATTCAGGAGTGAAGTTTCTCTGTGTGGGGCTGAATAATCCACACTGTAAACTGGAGATACTGAGGTCAGTATTAGTCAGGAACTTAAATACAATATTTAGAATGACTACATTCATATTAAAATTTCTTTCTCTCTCTCTCTCTCTGTAGGTTGTCTGGTTGTTTAGTGACAGAGGAAGGCTGTTATTCTCTGGCTTCAGCTCTGAGTTCAAACCCCTCACACCTGAGAGAACTGGATCTGAGCTACAATCACCCAGGAGACTCAGGAGTGAAGCCTCTCTCCACACAGATGAATCAACACTGTCGACTTAAGTCAGTACAGTCTGTGTGTGTGTGTGTTTGTGTGTTGTATGTGTCTGTGTGTGTGTGTGTGTATGTATGAGACTCACCCACTGTCTGTTTTGTGTTTTTGTAGTGTGGAGCATGGAGGAGAATTCAGGATCAAACCAGGATTAAGAAAATGTGAGCACACACACACACACACACACACACACACACACACACAGACATCCCAACACTGAGTTTGGCTCACCCATGGAAAAGAGACCATTTATCTAAATTCCTAAAAAATGCAACTTTTGTTTTATGAAAAAAGAGAGATAGTAAATATGACAAAATATGACTCTTTTTTAAAAATGTCTTTAATTAATTAATTTCATTGTGTGTGTTCAAAAGGAATACAGAAAGCGGGTGAATAAAATAAGTAAACAAACACACACACACACACATACAGAGTTGAGAGTGTGTGATATGTTTTCCCCTCTAATTTCTCCTCTTCTCTGTAGATGTCTGTGATCTCACACTGGACCCAAACACAGTAAACACACTCCTCTCTCTGTCTGAGGGGAACAGAAAGGTGACACATGTGAGAGAGAAACAGTCGTATCCTGATCATCCAGAGAGATTTGATAGGTGGTATCAGGTCATGTGTAGAGAGAGTCTGACTGGACGCTGTTACTGGGAGACTGAGTGGAGTGGAGATGAGGCTGCTATAGCAGTGACATATAAAGGAATCAGGAGGAAAGGAGTGAGTGATGACTGTGGGTTTGGATACAATGAAAAGTCCTGGAGTCTGGAGTGGTCTGGTAACAGATACTCTGTCCGCCACAATAATCAGAGAACTGTCATACCTCATGACCCCTCACACACACACAGAGTAGGAGTGTATCTGGACTGGTCGTCTGGAACTGTGTCCTTCTACAGCGTCTCCTCTGACACACACACACTCACACACTTACACACATTCCACTGCACATTCACTGAACCCCTCTATGCAGGGTTTACTGTTTTCTCTGGCTCCGTGTCTCTGTGTCAGATAAAATAAATAAACACACACACTCTGAAATACACACACACCCTGAAACACACATTCTTTTTCTCTTTTTCGCACACACATGCACGCACACACACAATGTTCATATATACCATTTACATTTATTTACACTTCCACTTGGACACACAAGCACATAAAAACGTGTGTGTATGAAGTGCAGTCAGAGTTTCACTGATGAATCAGAAATCAGTTACTGTAATAAACAATTATTCATAAATTTACAAAGTTTTGTAGAGATTTTTTTTTTTTTTGGCCCGCCACCACTCCCCTCTGGGTTGTATGAAAGTAAATGGAGAAGTACATGTGCGGATGTGGGAGGTATGAGGTCCGAGTGTAAGATGATCAAAGGGAGGAAGTAAAATTTGGTAAGGGTGTGTGTGTGTGTGTGTGTGTGTATGTCGGTGGAGTTAGTTAATAGGGAAGTCAAATGAGCTGATAAAAGAACCCCAAATGTTTTTGAAGTGTGAGATTTGATGCTGGGATGAAATTTGTTCCATGGATATGTAATCTTTGAGGAGGTTTAACTGCTGTGTAATGATTAATGTATTCCTAGTTTTCCAGTTCAGGAGGATTGTTTTCTTGGTGAAAGTTAAGGTGATGAGTATAGTTTTTGGGTTCTGGATTGGTGGTTTAATTACTGAGAGATCTCCGAGTAGACAGAGGGATGGTGATAGTGGAATGCTACAGCTCATAATAAGAGAAATTTTGTCAATGACTTGTTGCCAGAAATGTTGAGTTGGAGGGCATAGCCAGGTTGAGTGGAGATAATTATTTGGGATATTTAGTGAGCATTGTAAGCATGTGTCTTAGTCTTTAAGTCCCATTTGATACATCCTGTGCTGAGTGATGTGTGCTCTGTGGATTACCTTGTACTGTATTAGTTGTAGGTTGGTATTTTTTGTCATGCAGATTTGGGTCCAGAATTCAGTATCAGAGGTGAGTGATAAAGCATTTTCCCAGGCTTTGACAGGAATGGAGACTGTTGAATATGTAGTGGATAATAGTTTATGTAACTTTGAAAGAATTTTCTTCGGGTTGGTTATTTTGTTGATTTCTTCTATAAGTGGGGAACAGAGTAAATTGTTATTTGATAAATTGATTTTGGATTTTAGAACAGACTTTAATTGCAGGTACTGGAGTTCTTTCCAAACATTGTGCTTTTGGACCAGATGTAGAAAAGTAATGCAGTTGTTATCCTGGAAAAGATGGTGGAGGTGTGTGTTATCCCTTTGTTTTCACCTGTTGAAGATAAGTGGTTTACTGTTGAGTCGAAAGTCAGGGTTGTACCAAACTGGAGTATACTTGCAGGATTTCATAGTAGATATGAAGAGTTTGTTTGATTTTCCACCAGGCTATCAGAGTTGTTGAAATTACTGTATTATTAAAGCAATTATGGTGTTTTATAGTGGTGTTGAGAAATGGAAGGTCGGATATTGAAATGACCTTACATTCTGATTGTTCTATTTCTATCCATGAATTGTTCTGCTGGTTTGGGTGAATCTGATTGGTGATATACTGTAGCTGATTTGATAGGACAGTAATTTTGGAGGTTTGGGGCTTCTAAACCTCCTTGAGTTTTGTGTTTCTGTATTGTGATCAGTTTCATTCGGAGTGTTTTGTTTTTCCAATAGAATTTGCTTATTATGGGGTCTAATGAGTTTAACCATTTAGTGGTGGGCTGGGTCAGTATCACTGTGAAAAGGTCATTGATTTTTGGTAATATGATCATTTTAACAGTTGCTATTCTGCCAATTAATGAGAGAGGTAAGTCTATCTAGCGGTTTAAGTCGTCTCCTATTGTTTTTATTAATGGAGTGAAGTTTGGGTGGAATAACTCTGACAGTCTGGTGGAAATGTTAATGCCCAAATACTTAATGTTACCAGTGGGAATTGGGAGAGGTGGGTTTTGAGCTGCAGCATTCCAGTCATTGCTATATATGGGCAGGGGTGGACAGTAACGAAGTACATTTACTTGAGTACTGTACTTAAGTACATTTTTTGAGTATCTGTACTTTACTTGAGTGTTTTTTTTTTTTTTTTTGGAAACTTATGACTTTTACTCCACTACATTTGAAATAGAAATATTGTACTTTTCACTCCACTACATTTCTATGAAGGTTCTTGTTACTCGTTACTTTAACGCACAGCTTTGAAGTCAGCGGATGAATTTTCTTTTCTAAAATGCGATAGGCAATCTCGGGGGAAAAAACAATCACAGTAAACTACTCCAATGCTGTCAGTCAAGTGCGTGCTGCATTTTTTTTAACAACTGAACTTGGCAGTTTTACTGATGGCTACTACAGTGTAAGATAAAGATGATGAAGATAAAGGTTCCTCACCAGAGCAGCCATGGCCATATCTTACGTCCATGTCTGAGATTTTTGAAATCAACTGGTTTCCAAGCTAATCGCTTCCCATATGCGTACGGAAACCAGTTGGCTTGAAAACCATTTGGGGCATAACACCGGGTCCTGTGTGAATCCACTTCTGACGCATACTAATGGTTAGCTAGCGAAAATGCAGAGTTAACGTTACTGACAAAAATCCTTTCTGAAATACATGTTTTAATCTTGTCAGGTAAACACAGTAATATTTGTAAGGTCAGCGGATTCATGTATAACCCGGTCCCAATAAGACGAGGGGGGCCGGAATCAAGCGGTGACGATGGTCATCCAGCTGTTTCACGTTTCAGACAATGCTATGTAGTAGAAGTAAAATTAACCTAGCCTACAACATTATGACGTGTTTATCCTTTTAAGGCCAATCTGAGTTAACCTAGTGCCTGTTTAACTGAAGCTATACACTGTCTTTTATAGAAGAAGCATTTGGTTCAACTGTGTTTCTATAGGCTTTGTAGTATATTCCACAAGCTTTTTATTCTACAGGTTCTACAAGCAAGTCAGTGCATTCAGTAGGTTGTTTCAGAGTCATTAGACTCTGTAAATGCATTGTTGCAACAATACAACAATGCGATGACATTAAAAAGAAAATGTACTTTTGAATACTTAAGTATTTTTAAAAACAAGTACTCCAGTACTTTAACTGAAGTAAAAATTGAACTGAACAAATATTACTTGTAGTGGAGTAATATTTGACCAGGGGTATCTATACTTTTACTCAAGTAATGGAGTTGTTTACTTTGTCCACCTCTGTATATGGGTAGAATTGTTGATTTTGTCCAATTTATGGCATAGTTGGAGTTGGGAGAATGAATTAATGAGCTTGTTGGCCTCTTGTAAAGAGTTGAATGGTTCTTGTAGATAAAGCAATATATCTTCGGCATAAAGGCTAATCTTGTGATGACTGTTGGGGGTTTGGATTCCATTAATATTGTTATTTTGACGTATTGCAGCAGTGAGAGGTTTGATGAACAAGGCAAAAAACAATGGAGAGAGTGGGCATTCTTGTCTGGTTCCCCTGTGGACTGTGAAATGTTGTGATGTTAATCCATTGGTAACAGTTGTGGCCATTGGTGAACTGTACAGTATTCTTATCCACTAAATGAATGATTGTCTGAAACCAAGTCTGAGTGGTGTTGCAAGTAAGAATTTCCAGTTTGCTCTATGGAAAGCTTCATCTCATGATACTATTTCTATTTTCAATTTGTTTTGTTTTGACAAGTTAATTAGATTAAATAATCTGCGCATGTTATTTGAACTTTATGTTTTAGTTTATTTGTTTTTATTTTGTGTCAAACACAGTATAAACATGCACATGTCAGAGAGAAAGATACAAATAAAATATTACATATAAAAACATTGAAAGTGTTCCTGATGCTGAACACACACACACACACACACACTCTCTCTCTCTCTAGCTCACACACACACTCTCACTCTCTCACACACACACACACACTCTCTCTCTCTCTTACACACACAATTGCTCTCTTTCTCTCTCTCACTGTTTCTTACAGTCTCCCTTTCTCTCTTCCTCTTTCTCACACTTGCTCTCTCTCTCTCACTCACACACACAGTCTCACACAGTCACTCTCCCTGCCTCTTTCTATCACCCATACACTCTATTTCTTTCCCTCTCTCTCTCTCTCTCTCTCTCTCTCTCTCTCTCTCTCTATCAGACACGCACTCTCTCTCACACACACATGCTGGACGTCACCGATTAAAACTCTAAGAAGCCCTCAAAACAACTCAGTAGGCATTTCATGATACCAGTATGTAGTAGTCGATACCAATACCTGTGAAATTCCACAATTCTCGATACCCAATTCCATACCACGGTAAAAAAAAACCATAACAATAAATTCTATGGACTTCAACGTACACTCCTTAATTAAAAACATTTGAAGATTACAAAAACAGTGGCATGTAGCTTTCAAGTAACAAAAAGAAACAACTATTAACTTTACAAAAGTTATCAGGTATGGCTCGATGTCTGTAAGAAAACAGCAGAGGCTGCACACACAATGTATTAACACACACATATACACACATCCCTCTATATACTCCGAGTGCAAGCAGCAATAGTCCAGAAATATTCATTTAAAATGCTGTTGTTATATTTTGAGGACAGATGACACAAACTGAACTGTAAGGACGGTGAAAGCACCCGATCCGGTCTGCACATGCGCATAACTTAACCGGAAACACAGCTTATTCCTGCACAATTTGTACCGTGTGACAATTTGAGCAGAAACTGTCCACTTGATGGGCATCAAGTGCAGCAGCCGAGCGAGGGGCCTCTGGCACGGCCAGAGCGAGGACCAGAAACTAGAACATGGACATAAATCAGAACAGGGACAAGCACCAGAACAGGGACAAAAAACGGAACTGGATCAGGAACAAGGCCCAGGACTGGAGGCCCACAGGTGAGCAAAGCCTCTGTGGTGACAGGAGCAGGATTGGGACAGACTGGGACAGGATCAGGAGCAGGTATGGGAAACCCAGAAGTGTATACAGCCTCTGTGGCAACAGGAGCAGGACCTAGAACCAAAACAGGGACAGAACAGGCAGAAATAGGAGCAGGAGACCCAGGAGAGGGCTGGAGGTCGACTGGGGCACCCCACTTGGGAGCGGGCCGCTTGTCGATCGGAGTAGCGGACTCGGCAGCAGGCAAATTGGGCTCAGGCACTGGCACAGACCAGCGTGCATACTCGGGCACTGCCACGGACTTGACATCGTCCACGGCGCTGGGCAGCGGAACCTCCCTGGCGCTGAGCAGCGGGACCTCCCTGGCGCTGAGCAGCGGAACCTCCCTGGCGCTGAGCAGCGGAACCTCCCTGGCGCTGGGCAGTGGAACCTCCCTGGCGCTGGGCAGTGGAGAGACCCATTGTCTTTTAGAGCCACGCTTCTTTTTGGAAACTTAAAAAGGTGGCTCTAGGGAGTCCAGAGGACCAGAAACAGCAACAAGATCAAGACCAGGAGCTAGCTCTGGAGCCACCAGGCTGGAGAGTGTGGCAGTTTGGAGCACTGAGATGGCTGGTAGCAGCAAGGAGTTGTCACATGTTGAGTGTGCAGAAGGCGCCACCCAGGCTAGGATCGAACCACGCTTGTTCAATTCCTGGCTGCTGACTCCTCCACTGAGCCACCCTGGCAGCAGAGTATTTCCAGTTTCTCCAATCTTTGGCCCCAACGCCATGAACTGGGGGTCAAAAGTGATGAGAAACTGGTCGACAAACTCCTCAAAGCTGGCTTTGCAGAAAAAATTCTTGGTAGCACACTGGGGACGCCATCAAGCGTTCCAATGCTGGCCACTCCAGGCAACCAATGATGAAACCTGTTTGCTCCTGGTCCCCACAGATCCCCATGAAAGAAAAGTACACGAGGCATTCCTCCAGAAATACCTTGCACCTTTCAGGAGATCCATTGTAGCGTACTGGTCTCTGGTCCATCTGCCGTTCACCTGCTGCATCCAAAGGTAGGACTTGCGTTCTGTCAGGCTTGGAGGAAGAGGCTGGATGCATGTGCGGGTTACTTCATTTACATCAAACAAGGTTACAAAAACTTACAAACTGAAGAAATGGCAGACAGGAATAGAAACACCCTACGCAACAGCAAACAACACAAGACAGAGAAACAGGAAAACCAAGGAGTATTTATACAAACCTAAACGAGGCTTAATGAACTAAAGACAGGTGAAAAACTGAACAGAACTTAATGGGGCTAAACCAAAAGGAGACTAAGCTAAAGGACAAAGAGGACTGAACCAAAAAACCAAGTGCACAACAGAACCAAAACTGACCACTAGAGGGGAAAAAAAAAAAACAAAGCACAAGAACAAAGAGAAAGTGCGTGACACGTCCTGTTTTGTCTGCATGTAAAGCCCTTTGAGACTGTAAACAGCAATATTGGGCTTTAAATAAACTTGAAACTAAACGTGTTTTATCTTCAGACACTGATGATGTGACAGTGTTTACTGCAAGAGAGGAAGATGTTCTGACTCTTCACAAAAGTTTGATTTCATATGGAAAATTCTGGTCAGCTAAACCTCATTGGAGTAAAACTTGTTTCTCTCTCTCTCTCTCTCACACACACACACACACACTCTCCAGACTTGCTCTCTGTAAACTCACTGAACAGTCCTGTTCATCTATAGCCTCAGTTCTACAGTCAGTAAACTGTCCCCTGAGAGAACTGGACCTGAGTAACAATGACTTTCAGGATTCAGGAGTGAAGTTTCTCTGTGTGGGACTGAAGAATCCACACTGTAAACTGGAGACACTGAGGTCAGTATTAGTCAGGAACTTAAATGCAATATTTAGAATACCCACACTCATATTAAAATGAGATCAGGTTTATGTATAGTATGGTTATTAAAGTACTGTTGTGTATTGTCCCCAATATCTTCACAGCTAATGTTAGTAACTGGTCTGTGATAATTTAGCAAAGTCAACATCTATTGTAAAACAGAGTGGACCCTTTACAATGAATCACACCTCACAAACTGGAGTTGAGACAAATCCGATCCAGTATCGGTATCGGGTGCCGATATTGATGTAATTCACTCATCGGATATCGGACTGACGTTACCGATCCACGTACCAATCCAGATTCCATAGTCTGATGTTTTTATGAATTATAATGTAATAATGCAATTGTAAGCCCATAGCAAAAAAGCTGTAGCACTAGTTAATTAACTGATTAATTAGTTAGTAATTAAACAGTTCTACAAAGACATCCAGTAGTCCCCATATTTTTTGTCTCCTAGAATTCTATGAGTTAGACATACAGGCAGATGACTGCACCATTAGTCTGCAACTGAGTGAGAGCGTAACAGAAAAAGCAAGACAGCAACTTGTAATCATCATTTGAAACAACACCAGGAGTTCATGTTAGCCAACAACGACTCCAGGCAGCAGACGCTCACTGAGTTATTCCAGAGGCATAGTAAACACCCAGCAGACAATCCGAAGGCTAAAGGGATTACAGAAAAGCTACTCAGTTTCATCATACTCAATGATCAACCACTATCTGTCGAGGAAAATACTGGATTTCATAACCTGTTGGAACATTTAGAGCCAAGGTATAATTTGCCATCCAAGAAATATATATCAGAAACTGCTATACCTGAATACAGCCAAGTGTCATCACAGTTAGCGACGCAGTTAAAAGATGTTGAATCCATGAGTTTTACAACCGATACCTGGACCTTGGATGTGAGCCCAGTGTCTCTAATAAATCTCACTGTACAGTGGGTGAACTCAGATATATAAGCCCTACAGAGTACGGTGCTTCAGGTGAAAAGTGCAAGGGGTCACACTCCAGCAGTTCAATTGCAGCCTCCATTAAAGAGATGCTACATGACTGGAAAATCCCGCTGGCTAAAGTACATGTGATTCTGCGAGACAATGCAAGTAACATAAAGAAGGAGATGGAAGAGATGACGGTCCCTAGCTTGGTGGCTGTTTTGCTTCTTTCACAACGCAGTGTTTGTGATGCTATAACAAATGCAAGGAAGATTGTGGGGCATTTCAAACATTCGCAATTTGCACAGTCTTGCTTGGAAGACATTCAAACTGAACTGCAAGTACCCACAAATCATCTGCATCAAGACACTCAGACAAGATGGAACAGCTCTTTTCATATGCTCGCAAGCCTTCTGCAACAGAAGCGAGCCCTCTGTGCCTATGCTGCTGACCACAATCTGCCTGCAACGCTGTCAGCCAACGAGTGGGCATTATAAGAAAAAACGGCGAGAGTGCTGGAAACCTTCGAGGAGTTAACCTGGAACATCAGCTCAGCGAACTCCTCTACAGCCAATGTAATCCCAGCCATCATCCTCTTAAAATGTCTGCTTGCCCGGGAGAATAGTGCTGACAGCAGGATCAAAACAATGAAAAGTACGCTCCTGTAAGCTGTCAACAGACGATTCAGCAACATCGAAGGTGATCCCCTCTACTCATCTGCCACATTACTGGACCCTCGATACAAAGACAGGTGAGACAGATTTTTTTATTGATTCACTAATGTTGGCTATGTTTTAAATAGTAAAAACTATGTGTTGATTTCTAGTCTAATAATGGAGATTTGTAAGTGTGCAATCATTTGGAGAAATGCGTGTGTGTTTGTGTGTCTCTTTGACCTCTGACCATCTAGTGGTTGCATTTATTCATCATTACTAATATTTAATGTTTTGTGTTTGTTAGTGTTGACTGTCTTATTGTTTGTATGACAGTAAAATTGTCTAGATGTAGGTACAATTGCAATCCTAACACAGAGACACCAAAAGATGTAGGTGTGATAGGATTAATAAATCAGTCTCATATAATTTATTAACCATTAATTTGGGTGTTCAATATTCTATTAATTAAACAACTAAGATTAATGGGATACACTAGCTGTAACACTGTGCTACAGTCTTAGAGAGTATTGCAGTACTAATGTATTACAATTACACTACTAAACCATAACACTCATGAACAACCAGATTGATGAAGGTAATTGGGAGTGCTTTGATGGCAGAGGTTGGCATTCAGTGAATACTGTGGCAGAAACAGACAGGACAACAGTTTATTTCAATGATACTATTTATTAACATAATCAATGCTACTTGGCAAACTAATACTGATATGGTACAATCAATAATCAGCAGCAAATAGAATGATCAAAGGGTAAATGGTAACAAAACGGTGATGAGTCTATGTACAGGCATTCAGTGTAGGACTGAATGAGTGTTAGACCAGAGATGAGTGAGTGTGTGTGTGTGTGTATGTGTGTGTGTGTGTGTGTGTGTGTGTGTGTGTGTGAGTGTGAGAGAGAGAGAGAGAGAGAGAGCGCGCGTGCGTGTATGTGGGCGTGTGCCCAGCTGCGCACTGAAGAGAGAGGGAGGAGTTCTTTGGAGAGAGGCAGTGCGCAGGCGCACAGAAGAGAGGAGGAGGAGCGAGGGAGAGACGCTGTGCGCATGTGCACAGCAAGAGGTATGCGTGGTATGAGGATTTAGTGCGCATGCGTGTGTGCTAGGCACCAACTAGAGTGGGGGTGGCAACGAGAAGCGCATTTGTGTGAGAGACCAAAGAATGTCTAACTTGAGAGCTAGTCTCAAGTAAGTAGGCCCTAAACTCAACAGCTCTACCCAACCCTTATGTCACGCCGCAATCCCAATGTTGGAGGTGTGCAATCAGAGAAAGGGGGTTAGACAGAGAGAGAACGCATGCCAGATCTATCCTTCATGAGTTTTAACCAAAAGAAAATAACGAACGGCTAAAAACCTCATTGTACAAGAAATACAGTGTATACATTTAAATCGTTAAAGAATTCAAATAACAACATTTCCTTCATGTTAACTGTGTATGATCTTAATACTAAAGTATGCCCAGATGCCAGCCTTACTTTGAATAGTTCATTGCGTGGTGACCGAAGGTGCGTCTTTGGTAGTCTGATGAGCAGTGCGATGCGCAGTTCCAGGGAGAAGTTCCTTTCCTTGTCACTTGAAGATCTTCGGGGCTCCGTCCCTCGTCCGATGATCTTGGAGGGTTCTTGAGTTAGTTCATCGACGTTTAAAGCAATAAAAAGGGATCCAGTCGCCTTTTCTTCCGTCAGATACTGAGAGCGTTATAGTGTAATTAGCCGGTTGAAATTAAAGTTGCAATTGCGCGAGAAAAGGTACATTAAAACTTTGGCCGTACAAATATCCCGCTGCTAGCCAGCTGCTGCTAGAGCGAGCCGCTGCTAGGGAGTTGCAGAATTGAAGTGCTGGAAAGAGAAAGAGTTTGGAATTTTCCGCGGTTTTATGGCAAAAATTGCATCATCACTGTGTCTAGTATCTGGCTCCATTGCTGTATCCAATACCATTACAGTGAAATCTGAGAAGATGGATACAGATTACCCATGAGGTCAAGCAGAGAATTATGGGTAATAGGGTCTACGGGCCTGACAACCCCTACAGAGTCATATGAATCCCAAAGAAAGTATCTGACAAATATGGAAACTCAGGTCTGATCCAGCATCAGTCCAGGTGTGGCCTGTGTCAGGAGGTTCTGAGGGATTCTTTTTTTTTTAACCACCTCTCTCCATCTCTCTCTCTCTCTCTCTCTCTCTCTCTCTCTTTCTCTCTTTCTCTCTTTCTCTCTCTCTCTCTCTCTCTTTGCAGTGTGGAGACAGATCTAACTGAGGATCAGTCTGGGCGTTGCCAAAATGTCCAACACAACACGTCCATGTCTGAGTCAGATGATGTCCTGCTGAGAATCATTGAGGGTCATAAAACCACCCTGAAAAAGAAGTATGAGTGCTTATATGAAGGTGTCGCACTGAAAGAAAACCAAACCCTACTCAACAGCATTTACACAGAGCTCTACATCACAGAGGGAGAGAGTGAAGGAGTGAATGACAAACATGAGGTTCTACAGATTGAAACAGCATCCAGGAAATGGGTTTCTCAAGACAAACCAATCAGCTGCAATGACATCTTCAAACCCTTGTCAACCAACAGAACTAAAGAGGAGAAAAAAGCCTTGTCTAATCAGGAATCTGAAGGGGACAGACAAAATCCAGAAATCAGAACTGTACTTACCAAGGGCATTGCTGGAATTGGAAAAACAGTCTCTGTGCAGAAGTTCATTCTGGACTGGGCGGAGGGAAAGACCAATCAGGACATTGATTTCATGTTGGTTCTTCCATTTAGAGAACTGAACTTAGTTAAAGATGAACAGCTCAGTCCTCATGGACTCCTGTTAGAGTTTCACCCAGAACTGAAAGACTTGGATCCAAAGAAATATAATGACTGTAAAATGCTGTTTATCTTTGATGGTTTTGACGAGAGTCGACTTCAGTTGAATATTGCTGAGAAGCTGTGTGATGTGACCAAAACATCATCAGTGAACATGCTGATATCAAACCTCATCAAAGGAAGTCTTCTTCCATCTGCACTCATCTGGATAACCTCCAGACCAGCAGCAGCCAGTCAGATCCCCTCTCAGTTCATCAGTCGTGTGACAGAAGTCCAAGGATTCAGTGATTCACAAAAAGAGGAATACTTCAGAAAAAGAGTCAGTGATAAGAATCAAGCCAACAGAATCATCTCACACATCAAGACATCAGTGAGTCTCCACATCATGTGTCACATCCCAGTGTTCGGTTGGATTTCAGCCACTGTGCTTGAGGAAATGCTGTGTCAAGACAATGTTAAAGAGATCCCTAAAACTCTTACTGAGATGTACACACACTTCCTGCTCATTCAGACTAAAATGAAGAAGCAGAAATATGAGGAGAAAGTTGAGACAGACTCAAAGAATCTTCTGGAATCAAGCAAGGAGATCTTTCTGAAACTTGCAAAACTGGCTTTTAATCAGTTGCTGAGGGGCAATGTCATGTTTTATGAAGAAGATCTGAGAGAATGTGACATTGATGTGAGTGAGGCCACAGTGTACTCTGGGATTTGTACTGAGATCTTTAAGGAGGAATCTGTGATTCGTCAGAAGAAGGTCTACTGCTTTGTGCATCTGAGTGTTCAAGAGTTCTTTGCTGCTCTCTATGTGTTTTACTGCTATGTAAACAAGAACATGAAGGCACTGGACTATTTTCTGCAGCAAAATACCAAGAGCCAAACAATGTTCCCTTGGATGAGTTGCTGAAGAAAGCTGTGGATAAATCTTTGGAGAGTAAGGATGGACGTCTCGATCTGTTTGTCCGCTTCCTTCATGGCATCTCACTGGAGTCCAACCAGAAACTCCTACAAGGCCTGCTGACACACACACAGAACAACCAGGAGAGCATCAAGAAAATAAGCCATTACATCAAAGGTCTAAATAAATCTGGTGTCCCACCTGAGAGATGGATCAATCTACTGCACTGCCTGACTGAAATGAATGATCGTTCTCTCCATGAAGAAATTCAGGCTTTTGTCAAGTCTGAAAATTACACAACTAAACTCTCACTTGCACACTGCACAGCACTGGCCTACATGTTTCTGATGTCAGAGGAGGTGCTGGATGAGTTTGACCTGAAGAAATACAACACATCAGATGAGGGTCGTAGGAGACTGCTCCCAGCTGTGAGATGCTGCAGAAAAGCTCTGTGAGTTTTATGTTTCATTTTTTTTATAAAGATACTCACTCTTTAGTCCCTTTATCTAAAGGAAAATGAGGAGAATTCTCAAGTCACATTTTTGTATGCCTTTGAATTTCATTACAATAATTAATCTATATACCCAGTTACAAAGGGACAATGATACATTCATAAAAGTCTTGTTAAAGTGATCAATCTGAAAGAAACATCACACACTGTTATTTATCTACTTATCAGAAGTGATGTTTTTAACACTGAGTGAATAATATAGTTTTGTATATGTTTCCGATGCCTCCTGGGGAAATGCTGTTACAAAAATGTAATATTTTGCAGCTACAAAATGTAATGTAATGCAGCTACAAAATGTAATATTTTGATATTTGAATGTGGACGATGGTTACAAGATCAAAATGTCCATAAAACAACAATAAAATGTCATAGTAAAAATGTAAGCAGAGTCTAGCCTTAGAAATGATTAACAGGATAATTTTATCCTTTAAAAAGTCAGTGTTTTGTTTTCCTTCTCCCTGTGTAGACTCAGAGACTATAAACTCGCTCAGCAGTCCTGTGAAACTATCGCCTCAGCTCTGAAGTCCGTGAACTGCCCCCTGAGAGAACTGGACCTGAGTAACACTGGTCTTCGGGATTCAGGAGTGACGATGCTCTGTGCCGCACTAAAGAATCCAAACTGTAAACTGGAAATACTGAGGTCAGTCATTCTGAATTGAACAACTTGTTGATCATGTTTCTAGTCATTCTATTTATGTAAGTATTTTGTTCCAAACAAAATAAATATTTGGACAGTCTAGACTAAACTGATGCTGCAGGTCACAGAGACATTTGTATCAGTGTGTGAATATTATCTTCTCTCTCTCTGATTGGATGCTGGGAGTGTGGGAGTGTAAGAACATGTTCACAATGAAAGGATGTTTTCCAAGGACATGAGTCTGTCCCTGTTTTTGATTTCTGTTTGTTTCTTTTCTTTCCTTGTGTGATGGGAGAATGAGGAGATGAGAGACAGACAGTCTAATGGGAGCTAGGCTGCAGCCAATCAAATCATGTTATTTTCCAGCTATTCATTGTGTGTTTGATTTTGATTTGACCATGACCATAGAGATCAATGACTTCTCATTCATCCAGTCATGAGTCCAGTATAATGAGTGCACTCCTTTATATGTACTGTGATGGGTTTTCTGCTTTTGTTCTTTTTCCTCTGAGCTCTACACAGTTACTGATCCCCATAGTTAACACTGCAGTAGTGTATGAATCAGTAATGAAGTGAACACATCAAATCACATTATTTGACCTTATGAAAAAGATCAAAGCTGGGTCTGATGACAGTAGTAAGACCAACAGTCAGGAGCAGAGTCACTCTCCAGAGGGAACAAACAGCATCATCAACAATGGCAGGTTTCTGATATTTCTAATCTTCTCACACAGTAGACTCTAAGAGTACAGTTACTATTGTGAACAGGTTTGTTTCATTCAATAGGTTTGTTTGTTTCATGGCCTAGGTTATGGCAAATACTGTGCAAAGTGCAAAGGAAAGATCAATTTAACAAATCACTGTCTTCCCAAAGGGAAACAGAACAAGGGTCGACGTGTATGTATGGTAGAAGAGACTGATGTTAGTGACATGTTTTTTGTGGGCACTGGTAACTCATGATAATTCTGAGCAGACACACACTGACCAGTCTAATGTGAACAGTGTTAAAAAGGATGAGTGGATGATGCCATTGCAAATAAATGGAGTTTTAATTCCACTCAAGCTGGACACTGGGGCAAAGGGCAGTTTGATTAGTGAGAGTGATATCAGAGCAGTGAAAATAAAGCCTCACATTCACGGGAAGGCCGTACAGCTCAAGACCTACAGTGGACAACACATGGAAACTAAGGGCACATACAGACTCAGAGTTAAAGTAAAGGAGAGAGAAGATCACCTTATGTTTGTTGTGGTGTCAGATGGGCGTGACTGACTTTTGGGTGATTGGACTTGTGAAAACTTAGACCCAGTTAAAGGAGTTTACTGGGTTTGATACTCTAGCATTCACATATAAGATATTATTGAAGGATGATATGCAGCCAGTAGTCCATGCTCCCAGGAGGGTCCCAGAGACACTTTGAGATTGTCTAAAGAAAGAGTTAGACAGAATGGCATCTCTAGGAGTGATAAAGAAAGTGGAAGAGCCCACAGAATGGGTGTATTCAATGGTCTGTGCATGGACCCAAAAGATTTAAATGTAAATAATAAACATAACGCAAACATGATCAAATTCCTACAAGGGAAGAACACAAAGTATAGAACAAAGTACTATATATTTAACACCCCGTTTGGCTGGTCTTTTTTGGAAGAGACTGCCGTATCGGGGCATATTACTGAGTGCATAAACGGTGTGTGTGTTTATGTAGACGACATTTAGTTATGTGGTGTGTGTGTCTGTTTATGTAGACACCATTGTGCTATGGGTTGGGTGTGTGTGTGTGTTCATGTAGACGACATTGTGTTATGGTATGTGTGTGTGTGTTTAGGTAGATGGCGCTGTTCTATGGGGATCCACACTGGAGAAGCATAATGAAAGACTCACCAAAGTGCTTCTCATCCAGAGACATGGGTTACAGCTGAACAAAGCAAACTGTCAGTTTGCTGTTAGAGAAATCATGTTTTTTGGTGACAAGCTTTCAGGAGATGGTGTTAAGCTGGACAAGAACAATGTGCAAACGATCCTCAACACTATCCTCAATTGTCATAGGACAATTCAGACTGAACCTGTCTTCACAAATAGATTACCTGAGAGAACTGTTACATCATACAAGTGAATTCAAGTGGACTGAGAATCACGAGCAAGAATGGGAGAGACTGAAAACCAATCTAACTACAGAGTCAATACTCACCTTCTCTGACTCAAACAAACAAATCAAGATATCCACTGACGGTTGTCACATATGCCTCAAGCACAATGACTCAGTCGCATTTTATATTCCCTGCATTTATGCACTGTTAGCTGTGATCGACTGTAATTTGACTGTATATTTTACCGAAACACAGCAATCGACTGTAATTTGACTGATTTGTTTTGATTGATTAGCAACTTCTTAATTGCATAGTGGTTTCTCTGCTCAGAGGTAGTTTTAACCGCATGGTTTATTAGTCTGGTCACTCTGCAATGGTTGCTCCCTGCTGCAACTCATGTTTGTCACCTCTTGAAACTGAGGATGCCCACTAGGAATGCCCATCCTGCCTCGGTGTAGATCACTTTAGGGCAGCCTTGACAGCTCCATGTGTGCACTGTGCTATCCTGCCTCTCGCTGTCCGTGAGCGCAGGCTCATGAATTTCATAGTCAGTAATGACACTGTGCTTCCACCGTCCGGAACGCCAATCTCCAACCAACCTTTAAAGCGCATAGCTCCGGATTCAGCAGCCATGCATCCTCTTAAAAAAAGAACTAAGGCACGCTCCAAATCAGTGCTCAATAAAAGAGTGGATGATTTCTCCACAGCAGTTACTCGCATTGAAACATTGCTGCTCCAGCTTAAGCCCCAGCATGCTTGCCTACTATCCAGCACACCACCACTGCTACTCCAGCCACACTGCCTGTCTCTTCCCCTAGTGAAGTATTTACTGATGATGATCTGGTTTCCACTGCAGCCACTGATTCCTTGCTCACCTCAGCGGGAGACAATGAGTCCAGCGCACCACTGGGTTCCCCATTTTCTTGTACATCCCTTGAAGACACTCATCCTAGAATGTTCTCTGACGAAGGCGGGCAGAGTAAATGAGGTGGGTCTCACTCCTTACTGGCCACTATTTGCTTGGCCCTGGCACAGCGTGGCTTATAACCAGCTACCTGGAGCCGTCTGCCCTCATCCCTAAGTGTGATGCTTTTGTTGGAGTTTCAATCTGCTTTCAAAGCGGCAGCTGCCCGTTCCCATGTCACTTCCATGGCACCATGGGAAATATGGCCGATGCCCCTCAGTTTGGGCTGGATCAGATGCCCTCAGTGGATACCTGTGTTGCGTCCCTGGTTAATTCCCCACATGAAGCAGTACAACCTCAGGTGCGCTGCCCTAGCAAGTCATGCAGATGCACAGACGGTGACACTGTCAGAGCCTATAACCATGCAGCACGGACTATTCGAAGTGACAATATTATCTCTCACCTCCTATGAGCAGTAGAATCATCCCTACAACAGGTAGCTGCAGATCCAGCTGTGAGGGAGGTAGTTGAGGCAATGTTCCATGGGCTGGGCTTCATTACCCAGGAGCTTCGTATTCTGATGGCAGTTCTGGTGCATGCTCGCCGCCAAGTCTGGCTCTCCCAAACACCATTGCCAGATTCATGCAGAGGTACACTGCGGAAGCTTCCCTGTGTACCTAGCCATTTGTTTGGGCCAGCGGCTAAAGATGCCTTAACACTAGAAGCGCCAGGTGCCGGTCATTTGACCGCAGTGACGTCTTACTAGAAGCGCCGTGCTGGTTTGACCTACTTATACCTAGAAGCGCCGAGCGGCGGTCATCTGACCGCAGTGACCCAAAAAAAATTAAATCTTTGCACTCGGTCAAATTTCAGGACCCTCCTTTCATGACTTTTCCTAGATTTCTGTGTTTTATCACCCAGCATTTCAAAATCACCCCGGTACAAGCTAATTTAAAGCTATTTCGCTCCTATTTCCGTGAAATTGCCGCCAGCCTCACGTTCAGCCATGTTGTTTCCTGCCTTTCAAGGCTGTGATTCTTTTTTCTCTAAGCAGATGTCGCGAGGATTCACTCGTACTAGTTTTCTGACATGTAAGATTTGCATTAATAGCAGCATAACAGTGTGTGTGTATATATATGTATATATGTGTGTGTATGTAATATATATATATGTGTGTGTGTGTGTGTGTGTGTATATATATATATATACATAGATTGATAGATAGATATAGATAGATATGTGTGTGTGTGTGTGTGTGTTTGTGTATTTTAGGGTCTCTGCTCAGATTTTTTCTTGCCGAAAGAATTTATTTTACTGAAAAAATCTGAAGCTTACCTGTCACGTTTCAATAACGGTCTATGTTACAAATGCAAATATAATGTACACCTTAGCTGACGCAAGAATGACAGCGACCTCAGATCAGCTTCTAACGATTGAGCAGAACGAACAGTAACGACTGAGCAAAACCTCAATGTTACCCGCTAAAATGTAGGCTATATATATGTGTGTGTGTGTGTGTGTGTGTGTGTGTAGTGCCAAATGACAACAGTAACTTAATTTAATAACGTACCTAATCATGATATAACTTTGATAGTTTGCAGGCATTTTGCAAATGGCAACCCTTCGAGGACAATTGGCAGGTGATAAAAACAGATGACGTCACGGCCAGTACTGTTATTATTCACAGTAACGTTTCTGAGACATTGAGGGTTATAAGAGTTATAAATTAATATTACATAATGACCAAGTTGACCAAGTGATTCATGACGCGGTCGTTAGGAGGGGGGTTGGGATCACACCTAGGCTATTGTTGTAGGCTGTCGGTCGAATATCTCTCCACTTGAAATGGGAACCCAAACAGCGAGGTAAAACATTCCCTGCTTGAACAGGCTGTGTAAAAGGGGTTATAGCATTCCGACACATAGGATACTACACAGCTCGAAAAGTAGCCTCTTAAGTATTTACTGTAAATAAACTACAAAGCTGTCGAGTTACCAAAAAGAAGTTTTTGTTTCGTGCTGTAATTCAATTTCAATAAATGGTAAAAATTCAGCCCCTCTTATGCGACGCTATTTACTCTAAAAGCCTACACACCCGACACAGCTTTGTTTACGAAAATCCATTGCGACATACATATTTTGTAAAAACAACATTCATGCATATTTATTCATTTCAAAGCTGTGCCTATATTTTCTATTACATGTGTGGAATTAGATTTAGCTGAGACTCATGATAGATGGTGGTACGCTACTCGTGGTATGAACTAGTTTTGGCCAAATCATTCTAATTCGGGAGACTAAAAATAGACTATGGCACTCCACTGGGAGGGAGTTGGGAGGTGTTACTCGTAGTCTACTTAGCAGGCTAGGTGGTAGGCTACTCATAGCCTACTGAATGCCTTGAAAAGTCGTAGTGTTTGCTTCTATCATGGCATAGAATGATCTGTTAGTTGTGGTAGATAATTAATTTATTAAAATGCAAGTGTAAAACTTGATATGCTCAGGAGGGCTTATTATGTGGTGTATGCGATAATTTCACGGAGATAGATGGAACTGAAATGCTTTAGCCTACTTCTCCAACGCCACCCAAAGCACACGCTCACGCTCTAAACTTTGATAAATTTTGATTTACACGCATTGTAATGCTCAACCAATTACTACCTGTCTTGTCATTCTGATAAGTTGTTCTACTGAGTAAGCATGAATTCCAGTTTATAGCTTACTCCATCACCTGACATGTCACCCAACAATTAGAACGTCCAAATCTGTAAACGCTCCCTACAATAGTTAATTTACAATCACAATTGTCTCTAATTTTTGCACTACCTGGACCGTGCCCTTACAATAAATTAATCACTAGGGACAGCGATGTGATCATTGTCAGTCGATAATTTAATGTTGATAAAGTTGGGCTACGCATTTACAGACCAACGGCAGTCTAACTTGCAACATGTGTGACATCCCTTATAATAAGCTCTAACGTAGAGGACTAAATATTAAAAAGAAATACTATGAAAAAGTTGCCTGAACTAGTCTTGTTCAGATGGTTTTCTCAGTCAAATTTGATCAAGACTTCTTCTGGAATTTATGCCTTTGGAAACACGGTTGCCACAAATAAATAATCAAAACATTATGCTGAATGATGGAATGGCGGGACAATAAACGTTTTAAGGAAATAACCGATTCTGAACTGAATGATACACTGGCTGAACGCAAGCTGATCTTGTAAGCAAACTATTTGCTTTGTGCAAGAAGCGCCATCTAGTGATCATTATGTGGCAGTAACAGTGTCCTTGTCTAATGACTCGGCGGTCTTTTGACAGCCTAGCTGCGCTATAAGTAGGTAAAACCAGCACGGCGCTACTAGTAGGAAGTCACAGTGGTGAAATGACCGGCGCTCGGCGATTAAAGGTATAACTAGGTCAAACCGGCATGCTGTTTAGAGACCAACGGAGGAACGAGCATTGAAAAGTTTGAAAGATAGGTGTTTTGGACAGGCTATTCTTTATGGCTTTGAAAGTTGCTTCACGCCAGTGGATACACACCATTACATTCGTGACAAGCGATAAACGGAGTAAGCAGCTGTCACTGAATAAGCAGGTGTTGCTGACCTTCATGAGTCAGTGAACAAAATTAAACGTTCAGACAGCGCAGGTCTTTTTAAAAACGGGGCCACAAACAACATGCACCGCATGTCTGTCTGTCTGTGCTCCATTCAAACAGACCAACTTCACACTACAAACCCAGCTGAAGCCTCAGAAACCCAGTTTAACTACAATGTGCTAGCTAGGCTAACATGGCACTAGCATTAGCTTGAAAGGGAAACCTCGCTTCCTTAGCTTACCTTGCAACTGAACAGCTCGACTAAAGAAACACGTGTTTCTGTATGATCCAAATAAATGATAATTACTATAGTAAGTATACTTACCCGGTTAAACGTGTGTCTCTATCTCCGTCACTCTCAGTTTCGATCTGGGAGATGTCTGCCTTCCCCACGTCCACGCACATCTCCAACTTTTGAATTTTGAGTGGCCCATCAGTCCAAACAAACCACTCTGGTGTTCTGTGCTGCTATCACGAGAAATTTGTATCCCGCGGTTGTCATGTATTTGGGAAGTGTAGTTTTTTTTTTTGGCCATGTGGTGTCCTCAGTCTTTGTTTTGTGCCTGTTTAGTTCATCATTGATGTATTGTTTTCATCTGTGTCTAGTTCTGTCTGTCTATTTAAGCCTCTTGTTTTCGTCAGTTCTTTGCTCAGTCTTGAGTTGTTACCCAGCGTATGATTCCTGATCAAGCCTTGTAGTAAGCTCTGTGTGTTTTCTTGGATTGTCCCCTGTTGCTGAACCTCTGTTTTTGCCTGTTTTTTGGACTAAGATTCTGCCTGCCGTTTTCTCTGGATTTGACATTGGATATCTCTGCTTACTGGTTTTGACTTCTGCCTGGAACTGTTTACTGATTTTTGCCTGACTCTCTTGGATACCTCTGCCCTGATTCACCCATTAAAAGAATCACTTTTACTGCATTACTTTTGCCTTGCTTAATGCATTTGGGTCTTGCACTTGGCACCAGGGTAAGGCACCGGGCTTTCAAGCCAGAGCCCTGGGTTCGATTTCCATGTCATACGTCACAGTGGTTGTGTGTGTGTGTCTCACAAAAGCAGTGAGAAAATACATTTCTATAGATAAATTTTGTATTAAAGAGCAGTAACACCAAGTTATTTGTATGGCATATTTTAAACACACACACACAGACATGTGTGTGTGTGTGTGTGTGTGTGTGTGTATCAGTGGTGGCTGGTGAGCTGGAAACAGAGTTGCCGTTAATCCGCCTTGATTACCAATAAAACAAACGATTTCCAGCACAGTGGCAATTGCGTAATTAGAGTAAATGATTACCAGTGTCATTTAGTGGTAGTATTATTTCTCTTTACTGAACTGTGTTGCATTTGTTATACCCACACGTAAATGTAATTTGTGGATACTTGTACTTTTCACTCTCTGGCCGATGTCAGGGAATATTAATGTCAAATGCACTGATTTGCAAGAGTCTGCCATTTAAATACCAGCGAAACACCGTGGATTGTCTGAAGCTTATGTGCTGTAGCAAAAGCTACAGTGTGAAATTGTTGGACATTGGAAAACTAATCCCTCAGTGTGTTTCACATTGTAGCTTTGTTGTGTTACGAAATTCAAATTTGAAAAACAGAAGTAAAGTTATTGAAATTGATCTCAATTTCTGAGAATAAACTTTAAGGTCAGGATAAAACAGATCTTTTATCTGTAAAATGCATCAGCGTTGAATGCAATGCACAGTAAAGTTTAGCACTTGGGCGTCAACTAGTTTGCAAAAAACAGTAACTCAGTCACAAAATGACACTGATAATCATTTACTCTGATTATTAATCTGATTTACCCTGACTCTGATTATTACCAATCTAATTATTACCAATAATTGACACCGATTGCATCAATTATTGGTAATAATTAGATTGGTAATAATCAGATTAATGGGAACAGGATGAAATCATTGATAGTTACATATAAACATGTTATAAATATATTTTTTATTAACAGTGATTATGTTCAAAAATATTCATAAAAACTAATTCAGGTGTAGTGTACACAACACAACACATGTTTTCACTGAAATTGCCCACTTGCTTGAATGTGATCTTTTTCATGGCTGTATTAGGGCTGTATGTGGTCGGAAATGGACGTCCATCTTGGACCAAATCAGATGGAAAAATTTGGACCAAATCAGACAGACTAAACACAGCCCAATTTTCAACGGCTAAATAAAGGCCATGATGGGCCGACCAGATCTAGCACGAAAAGCTACGTCCATGGACATCTGGTATGAGACGCCGCTGCGGACAAAAGTCATCTGAAAAACAGAAGACAGATGGAACCCTTTTTGCGCGGGAGAGATCCAGTTAGCCCGCGAGAGCAATTGAAAGCCTGTGAGGGGCATTGAAGCCCTCGAGTGGCAAGACAGTGGTCAGTGCATGCGGATGAAAGTTGCTTGAGAGAGAGAATGAAAGTAGCTGGCGAGAGAGATCCAATGAACAGCGCACACAGTCCAGTAGATTGTAGAAATCAAAATAATTTACCAAACAGCATGGGTTGATAGAGGGGACCTGCTCAGCAAAATGGTAGTCTCACATTTGGGCCCCAAGCAGGTTGCTTATGATAATAGCTTTTGGCTATGTTTGAAACTGTGTACTGCGCACTACACCAGTATATACTGCATGCTATTTTTAATATTTTTCCTGTATAGCTGCATGTTACTAACCCCTTGGGTTGGGTTTGTAGATGCCTATAGTAACACGAATTGGATATTCCATTTCCTGGATCCATTCACGCGACCCACTTCGCCTCTCTATGAGCAATCAAGATCATAAGTTACAACTCCACTACTTGTGCTTACTAACCAGCTACAAATAATAAATAAATATAGGAGTAAGTTATTTATTACTCTGTGTTCTACTTTGTTTCCATATGAGTTGTGGCAGCAACATAGGGAGATATTTTCAAGTATTAAACCTAGATAGCTGATACTTTTCATTTGCGTGCGCTACCGGCTGGACATGCCACCCTGTTCACTGGCTCTCTCTCGCCAGCTACTTTCATTCTCTTTTGCAAGGAACTTTCATTCGTGCACACTGTTGAATGGACAGAGCGCTGACCATTGGACCTGCCACTAGAGGGCTTCGATACCCCTCCCAAGGTTTCAGTTGCTCTTGTGGGCTAACCGGACCTCTCTCACCTGGTAACTGCATCTCTCTCACTCAAAAAGGGTTCATTCCCCCTCGCATTTTTCGCACGACTTTTGTCCACAACGGTGCCTCATAGTGTGGTGCTTGGTGGGTTGTGCTTATCTAAAGTAAGTTTCGAGTTGCTTTGATATATTTGTGGAATAACTGTCAGAGGAATGTTATTCATCCATCCATTTTCTGCTGCTTATCCGGGACCAGGTCGCGGTGGCAGCAGGCTGAGGGTGGCCCAGACATCCCTTTCCCTGGCGACATCCACCAGCTCCTGCTGGTGGAACATTTCTATTGCTAGCTAGCTGTGTGTAATGTAGATACTGAATGGATGTTTAATTTGTCTTTCTGTTGGAACAAGTTTATACACTACAGGTCCTCAGTAACCAGACAGGCTAAAGTGAACAGCTATCATAGAATGGATAGAATGATCATTTTTATTGATAAGCACAGCACTGCAAAGTGTTCTTTGGATATTGTTATATATTTTTATTGTTTTCCTTTATCTTTTTATACCTCATGTTTATTTGATGAACGGTGTTCAGAGTGGAGGGCAAAGTAAGAATTTCATTGTATAGGGAAACTTGTTTTAACTGTGTATATGACAATAAATGCTTTGACTTTGACTTGTGAATTGAGGCAATCAGTCATTTCAACTGAATAACTCAATAGGATATGGTCCAAAAGGTTGCTTAAGAGCTTAACAAAAGTGAACTTGTGTACTATACTTTACCAAGGGAGGCAAACCATGTTGCTGTTAGTTTTTGAGAACCGTCTCTCTGTCATCACTGAGATGAACAAATAACTTGAAAAAAGATTTGTTCAGTTCACTGAGCGAGATTCAAAGATCCGAGTCAGTATAAGGATCTGAACTTCCCTTCACTAATTTTAAGCTGTCGTTGCTAAGCAACCTGACAGCCAACGGGAAACCAAAAGATATGCTAATGGCAGGGGCACAAGGGGTAATTTTTTCAGGGTAAAATTTGAGAAAGACTGATGAGCGTCAAGTGTTTCGGAAATCTCGGATTCTCTGTATCTTTGTTCTCCTTTGTGTACAAACTGTCATGTTGTTTTTAAATATCTATTGAAAACTTCCAGTGAAATGTTTAGTGTATTTATTCAGATGGTTTTTGAACTGATCTGATATTGTACTTGGCTTCTGAGTACCATTATTTACACACACTGTTAGCCTCACTCTCTCCGTGCAGTAGCGACGGTTATAGAGTCAAAAAGTTTCTCTTCTCTTTGATGGCAAATAACTCAAATAGCTCTTCTGGGTATCTTATTTCCCGTTTCAGTTTTGATTAGTCTTTCCAATTTACAGTATAGTTCATTATAACTTGCATTTGGCCCGTGCCCAAAGTATCACACTGTGTTTGAGGAATTTAAGCAAATTTATCACAACATTTTACATCTTTTTGTCAAACTCTATTTGTTCTTAAACAAGTGAATGCATATGTTCTCTCTCTCTCTCTCTCTCTCTCTCCAGACTTGCTCTCTGTAATCTCACTGAACAGTCCTGTTCATCTATAGCCTCAGTTCTACAGTCAGTAAACTGTCCCCTGAGAGAACTGGACCTGAGCAACAATGACCTTAAGGATTCAGGAGTGAAGTTTCTCGGTGTGGGACTGAAGAATCCACACTGTAAACTGGAGATACTGAGGTCAGTATAAGTCAGGAACTGAAAATATTGAAATGAACTTCATCTTAGCATCAAATCTTAGCAAAAGATCTTAGCACGTTAGCGACAAATTAGATGAATGCCTGATATTCCACGCCTTTAAAATGTTTTGATGAAACTCAAGAAAAGCTGTAAAATCTGTGTCAGTGATGTATTTCCTGTCCTAGTCTTGTGTTTAAATGGTGATTTTTCACCAGTCATGGCCATAAGGATGAGCTTCTTTCCTGTTGTAGTCTTGTGTTGAGTCTCTTCTGTAAAAACTGAGATGGGACCTTAAGGGGTTTCCAGTAGCAGGAGACTATTGCACACCTATCTGGCCATGAAGGCGTCTCCTCTCTCTGTGGTCCCTCCCAAGATTTCTTCCCTTTTCTTTTGCCCTGTTACACCTGGGTTTTAGGGAGATCTTTTTCTTGGTTTGAGGATTAAGTTAGGGGTTGTCATCCTGTTTTGTTTGTTGTAAACCTGTAGACATGTAAGGCCCTTTGGGACTGTAAACAGTGGTATTGGGCTTTAAATAAACTTGAAACTAAAAATGTTTTATCAGCATACACTAATGATGTGACAGTGTTTATTGCAAGACAGGAAGATCCTCTGACTCTTAACAGGAGTTTTATCTGTTATGGAAAATTCTGTTCATCTAAATGTCACTTGAAAAAAACTTGTTATTCTATCTCTGTCTCTGTCTCTCTTTTTATCTCTCTCTCTCTCTCTCATCAGACTTGCTCTCTGTAAACTCACTGAGCCATCCTGTGAAGCTGTAGCCTCAGTTCTACAGTCAGTAAACTGCCCCCTGAGAGAACTGGACCTGAGTAACAATGACCTTCAGGATTCAGGAGTGAAGTTTCTCTGTGTGGGACTGAAGAATCCACACTGTAAAGTGGAGATACTGAGGTCAGTATTAGTCAGGAACTTAAATGGACTATTTGGAATGACTATGTACATATTAAAATAAGACCAGGTTGATTTATAGTATGGTTTGGAGGACTGCATTGGGACTGGGACCCCGTGGGACCCAACACAAATATCGCAGGAGCAGGCGGTTTTAACTTTGCTGCGGGTGGGAGCGGGAAGTCAAAAAATAAACTGCAGGTCCCGATATTCCCACGTTTCATTCATTAAGTTTGTTTACTTCGGTATTTATTAGTGATCTCAAGGCCATTCATATGTATCTTTGCTATTTGTTAATTACATAAACCGGTGTGATGACGTCTGTGTTGTTGAACATAGGCTACGTTTGAATGTAAAAAAAACAAAAAAAAAACTTGAGGCATCTGGTTATGCAGCTAATAATTTTAAAGCTTCTGTTGTTCATTTTGTTACATCTAATATTGTGATAGTTGCAAATGTGGTGATTTGGCAGGCTTTAGCCTAACAGTTATGGTGTTTTCTATTAGAACTTGAGAGATTTTTTATTTCCTATTTATTACCTTCTGCCAAGGAGGTTATGTTTTCAGTACCGTGTGCTTGTCTGTCCTTCAGTTTGTCTTTGGCGCCGTTTATTTGTCTGTGTTTTAGTCAGCAGGATTACGCAAAAAATGCTGGTCCAATTTTCATGTAACTTGGTGGAGGGGTGTAGCATGGCCAAGGAAGAACCCAGCGAATTTTGGATAAGATTCACGGAGTGAATCCACATGTTAAGGCCAATTTACACTTCTGCGTCAAATCTACGCATAGGCTCTGTGTAACTGTGTACCCTGCTCCGTAGCCTGACATGCACCTCCCCAGAAATGTAACTACGCGTTGCAGCAACGTGCGGCGACTCAGACCACAACAACAGTGATTGGTCCAATTTTTAGCATCAGGCCCTCAAACCAGAATTTTTTTAAGTCGGTTATCTTAAGAACTGCGTTTGTTTGCCCCCCAAAGTTTAGAGACTAATCATTCTTTTTAACGCAAAACTTGTTTAATAGATTTAACAGTGTAAAGACTGAATTCCGACTTTTTATTTAACATAATTCTGATCACCATTTGTAATGCACTAAGAAACCCAACACAGTGGCATAGAAGCCCCATCAGAAACTAACGTTTTGAAGGTTTCATTACAGAGCGACGCAGACACACCAACGCAGAAGTCTAGCGTAGGCCATGTGTGTAGACTACCGCGTAGGCTCCGCGTAGAACCTACGCAAAAGTAAAAATCAGCCCTTATTCTCCCTTTTCAATAACTCTGTGAGAGAGGGTAAAATGAACTGAATTTATTGCGCATGCGAGAACCGGTCGTACTTGCTGTGAGTGTTGAACTGCAACGAGGCGTTCAACAAAACATCACTGTACAAACAAATGCAGCAGGTATGTAAGAAATGAGCAATGTCTAAATTGTCCTTACTATCCATTTTCCGAGTTGACGTGACCAAAATAAGCCTATTTAAAAGTTATTGTGGGCTTGCATAACACACACATAATCGCTAATCGTTTCTTACAGTAAATTAGCTTTCATAATCATACATTCTGATTTTTTAGTTCTTATAGTTTTGGTAATATATCCCGTGGTATAGTGATTGCGGTTGCAGATTTGAATATCATAGAAGAGTGGACTATTGGCCTTGGCTGAGGTCTGTGTTCTCAGAGTGCCCTTCTACTTTTATTTTTTATCAGCTGAATAAAAATAATAGAAAAGAAAATCAATAGAACTCTACTGTGCAATCGCGAATGGTCAGAGTGTTTGCGAGTGCGGGCAGGAGTGGAACACACACATTGCGTGAGCAGGCGGTAATGTCAGAAATCCAGCGGGAGCAGGGTTAAGAAACCAGTCCTGCACAGGGCTCTAATATGGTTATTAAAGTATTACTGTGTATGAGGCATACTGATCATACAAGTAGATGAATTTTCCCCAATATTTATACAGCTAATGTTAGTAACTGGTCTTTGAGCTCAGTTAATGTGATAGTTTAGCAAAGTCAACATTTATGGTAAAACAGAGTGGAACCTTTACGATGAACCACACTTCACAAACCAGATGACGAGTTGATATTCTCTGTCTGTATATATGTTTATTTCTCTCTCTGTCTCTCTCTCTCTCTCTCGCTCTCTCTCTCTCTCTCTCTGTAGGTTGTCTGGTTGTTTAGTGACAGATGAAGGTTGTTCTTCTCTGGCTTCAGCTCTGAGTTCAAACCCCTCACACCTGAGAGAACTGGATCTGAGCTACAATCACCCAGGAGACTCAGGAGTGAAGCCTCTCTCTGCACAGATGAATCAACACTGTCGACTTAAGTTAGTACAGTGTGTATGTGTGTGTGTGTGTGTGTGTGTGTGTGTGTGTTTATGTGTGAGACTCATCCGCTGTCTGTTGTGTGTTTTTGTAGTGTGGACCATGGTGGAGAATTCATGATCAAACCAGGACTAAGAAAATGTGAGTACACACACACACACACACACACACACACACACACAGACACACAAGCACTGAGTGTGGTTCACCCGTGGAAAAAATACAACTTTTGTTTACCTTCTCCATTTAATGAAAAAAGAGAGATAAAAATATGAAATTAAACATGAATTTTATTTAATTTTGTTGTGCCTGAACAAAGAAAGACAGAAAGTGAGTGAACAAAATAAATAAAGTGGAAAACTGGTCAGAAACAGGTTCAGGTCACGAGAGGGAAACACACTGGGTCAAGGGTCAAACAACAGTAACACACACATCAACAATAACACACTCAGTCTCCTTTAAATAACACAAACACACACACACACACACACACACACAGCTCAAAAATACCCTATATTTACAGCCCCAGTTCCCACCAAACCATTCCCCCAAATCCCATAAAAAGAGACAGAGTGAGACAATCTGTAACACACACTAAAGACAGGACGAGAGACAGACAGACAGACGACACCATCTTACCTGAGATTTATTATCAAATAAATATAATATTTAATAATGTAATACTCATATAATAATAGATTACTCTCCATTTAGTATAAAACACACACATCTTACCTGAGATTTATTATGAAATAAATATAATATTTAATAATATAATACTATATAATGATATAATACTCTCCATTTATCATAAAACACACACATCTTACCTGAGATTTATTATCACATAAATATAATATGTAATAATATAATACTCATATAATAATATAATACTCTCCATTTATCATAAAACACACACATCTTACCTGAGATTTATTATGAAATAAATATAATATTTAATAATCTAATACTATATAATGATATAATACTCTCCATTTATCATAAAACACACACATCTTACCTGAGATTTATTATCAAATAACTATAATGTTTAATAATATAATACTCATATAATAGTATAATACTGCACATTTAATATAAAACACACACACACACACAAAGAATGTGATATGTTTTCTCCTCTAATTTTTCTTCTTCTCTGTAGATGCCTGTGATCTCACACTGGACCCAAACACAGTAAACACACTCTTCTCTCTGTCTGAGGGGAACAGAAAGATGACATGTGAGAATCAGTCATATCCTGATCATCCAGAGAGATTTGATCATTGTCGTCAGGTCATGTGTAGAGAGAGTCTGACTGGACGCTGTTACTGGGAGACTGAGTGGATTGGACGTTCTGCGATATCAGTGACATTTATAAGAATCGAGAGGAAAGGAAAGAGTGATGACTGTTTGTTTGGACACAATAAAATGTCCTGGAGTCTGTACTGCTTTGATAAAAGTTTCATTGCCCGTCACAATAAACAGGAAACTGTCATACATCACCACCCCTCACACACACACAGAGTAGGAGTGTATCTGGACTGGTCGTCTGGAACTGTGTCCTTCTACAGCGTCTCCTCTGACACACACACACTCACACACTTACACACATTCTACTGCACATTCACTGAACCCCTCTATGCAGGGTTTTGGCTTTATGAATATGACTCCTCAGTGTCTCTGTGTCAGCTAAAATAAATAAACACACACACTCAAATACACACACACACACATACTTTTTCTCTTTCACATTCACACACACAATGTTCATGTGTGTGTGAATGTGAAAGAGTACTTACAATACTTCCACTTCCACTTTGACAAACACACACACCCACTCACAAACACACACATACACGTGTGTGTGTATGAGGTACAGTCAGAGTTTTATTTATGTATCAGAAATCTGTGACTGTAGTAATAAACAATTATTAATAAATTTACAAAGTTTTTGAAAGATTTGGTTTTTTTTTCAGAAATTCTTGTCCATTTACTTTTAAAGTCTTGTTTATATGTTTGTATGTTTATATGTTTTTATTTTGTGACAAACTCACACTCTCTCTCACACACACACTCTCTCTCTCTCTCTCACTCGTTCACACACTCTCTCTGTCTCTGTCTTTCTCTCTCTCTCTCTCACATACACACATACTGTCTCTCTCTCCCTCTCTCTCTCTTTCTCACCCTGTGCTCACATATTCAACATTCATATTCATCGTGGAGTCGTGTGTTCGTATTTTGTGAAAGTACAGGCCTATTTATATATCGCACAATATATGTGTGAACAAATCAGGTGCATTCCCACAGAAAATATGTTTTGGATTGAATTTATTTTACTATAAATAGTGTGATCTTGCTTCAAACCATTTCACCATTGACTGCAAAGTAGCATTCGCAATCGCCGCTATCCATGCACGGAGACAAAGTTGGGAACCAAAATGCTAATAGGAACTACAGTTTAAGAAAACATTTCAGAGTGAGAGAATATAAGAGGAACACTTCTGCCATCTGATTGGCCGTCGCTTGACTCTGTCGCTGCTCATTTGCATAAAGTTGAAGTTGAACATTGCTTAACTTTCTTCTGTCGCCGTGTCACTCAGTGTTGCCCAGCGACCACTGGAAATGAATGACTTCCTGTCATCTTGTTGCTTGTTGTCGCTGTCGGTGTGAGCGCAGGGATACACAGCCACACTCACTCTCCTTTTCTCACACAAACTCTCTCTCTCACACACTCTCACACACACACACGTACTGTCTGTCTCTCACTCTCTCTCTCTCTCGTTCACCCAGACACGCATGCACTCTGTCTTGTCTCTGTCTCTCTCTTTGTCTCTCACACACGCACTCTCTCTTCCCGTCACAGTCTCACACACACACACACACACACTCTCTCTCTGTCACACAAACACACACACGTGCACTCTTTCTTGAAATTAGAAAAACAAACAAACATGTTATTAAATGTCGAATGTGAATTCTTTATAATTGTTATCTGTGGCTGAGAGACAGTGGTCAAACAATCTCACATGCACATGACTTCTGCATTCCAACAGCTTAATGATGCGTGTGTGTGTGTGTGTGTGTGTCACTCCTCCCATAGTGGCCTGTTGTCCAGTCGTCCTGAGACATGGATGATGTGACTATTTCATCATCTATAGAGTCCAAGAAGATCATGGTCAGATCGTATCACACAAACAGGACATTTACAAACCAGGTCACATGATTTAACAAATTATGGCACCCCTCAGAGCATGGTGAATAAAACCTTCATAATAACAGTAAATCTAAACAATAATGCAGAGAGTCGTCATATGAGTGAAGTGTGATAATTCATGGTAACAGTAATGGACTGCACTCTTTAAAAAAAAATGACCCTCACACTGTGTCGTTTTTCTCAGTCATTTACAGAACTATTAAAGACAATGAGAAATAACCATTTTTCTGGGGGAGGAGCTGATACACACAGTCTATATTAAACAGCCTTGGTGTGTGTGTCTTCCTGTTATCATGACCACAGTTGTGCTGGGTGTATTTATAAAGCTGTAGTTTTCTCTGAGAGGGTCAGTGTACAAAGACTCCATGGAGCAGAAAGAGAAAAATGTTTCGTCTCCTTTGGTTCGTGCTCAACGTTGGTTACCTGACTGGTAAGAAACTGTTCATGAATTCAGAAATGGATTAAAAAGGCAACAAATACACACTCATTTCATCAATGACTGAATCTAAAAAGTGGGAAGAATATGCATGCAATGCACATGTTAAAAAAAACTGTCATTGCTTTTAAAGTCGTGACTGAGTATATTATTGTCTTACCAGGTGTCAGTGAACAGGCCATCGCTCTGTATGCTGCTAATGGAGAGGATGTCACTCTGCCTTGTCTTAATGGACTACGTTCTAACTGCACTTCAGCTGGGTGGACGTACTTAAACATGAGCACGACCAAAGTCCAGCTCGTCTCTCGGGGGAAAATCCACCCAGAGAACGCAGACAGAGCTGCGAGGCTGAACCTGGGACAAGACTGTTCTCTGCACATAAAGGAGGTTAGAACGGAGGATGCTGGACTCTACACCTGTGGGAAGTATCTGAGTGAAGATGGAACTAAGGCAACCGTGCATCTGCGTGTTCTCAGGAGTAAGGACACAGAGCTCTCTGCTCCGTTTCTCCACAGATGTCACATTAACGCAAGATTTTAGCATCAATGTTTTAGTAGGAGCTTTAGCAGAGGAATAAGAGTAGAAATATAGAAATATTGTTATGATTATTCTTGCTCTATTTATTTTCGCTTTTTGGAACCTGTTTTTTTCATCATGTCTTTTCAGTCATTCCCACACAGACTGACATGAGACTCGGCAGCACTGTGAAACTCCTCTGTTTCCTTCACGCTGGTGATGGGAAATGTTTGGATTTGTTTCATCCTGATGGAGTAAGTCTTCACTGGGTGAATGAGGCAGGAACTGATCTACAGACAGACTGCAGACTCGATATCAGAACAACACAGGACTCTGTCAATAAAACTAGAGGACCAAGACAACCACAGGAAATGGACTTGTCAGCTAACAGAAGGAGGAACAGTGAAGATCTCAGTCGGCCATATCACCAGATGGGCAGGTAGGATATCGTACTGTTGGGAGAGAGGAGGTGGTAGGATATCATACTGTTGGGAGAGAGGAGGTGGTAGGATATCATACTGTTGGGAGGGAGGAGGTGGTAGGATATCATACTGTTGGGAGGGAGGGGGTGGTAGGATATCATACTGTTGGGAGAGAGGAGGTGGTAGGATATCATACTGTTGGGAGAGAGGAGGTGGTAGGATATCATTCTGCTCGGAGAGAGGAGGTGGTAGGATATCATACTGTTGGGAGGGAGGAGGTGGTAGGATATCATACTGTTGGGAGGGAGGAGGTGGTAGGATATCATACTGTTGGGAGAGAGGAGGTGGTAGGATATCATACTGTTGGGAGAGAGGAGGTGGTAGGATATCATACTGTTGGGAGGGAGGAGGTGGTAGGATATCATACTGTTGGGAGGGAGGAGGTGGTAGGATATCATACTGTTGGGAGAGAGGAGGTGGTAGGATATCATACTGTTGGGAGAGAGGAGGTGGTAGGATATCATACTGTTGGGAGAGAGGAGGTGGTAGGATATCGTATGTTGGGAAAGAGGAGGTGGTAGGATATCATACTGTTGGGAAAGAGGAGGTGGTAGGATATCATACTGTTGGGAGGGAGGAGGTGGTAGGATATCATACTGTTGGGAGGGAGGGGGTGGTAGGATATCATACTGTTGGGAGAGAGGAGGTGGTAGGATATCATACTGTTGGGAGAGAGGAGGTGGTAGGATATCATACTGCTCGGAGAGAGGAGGTGGTAGGATATCATACTGTTGGGAGGGAGGAGGTGGTAGGATATCATACTGTTGGGAGAGAGGAGGTGGTAGGATATCATACTGCTCGGAGAGAGGAGGTGGTAGGATATCATACTGTTGGGAGGGAGGAGGTGGTAGGATATCATACTGTTGGGAGAGAGGAGGTGGTAGGATATTGTGGGTGAAATTCTCAGCCTGGGCCAAATGAGACTGAGTCCCAACGCCACACGATACCTGTTCTGAGACAAAACAATAGGAGTCTAACAATGAGTCGGATGCAGTGCAAGTTTATTGTATAGTTCAAAAGACATACAACAAACTGAGTCAGGTCCCAGGGAATGACTGACTCCATCTCACAAAGCACCGGCCTTTATACACGTTTTCTTAAAAAAGATACACATTCCTTAGTCTCTTTGTATGTAGGGCACCTCGGCCAGCCTGTCTTCACAGACTCCTCTTATCATCATTATTTTCTAGCACCTTTTACTCCTAGCATAAGTTGTCACCAATAGTTACTGCCCTGCTAAGACGTACCATGAGACCTTGAACATTTCGCCATCTGCCTGCGTTGTTGATGACAACAACACTCTGGCAGAGGCTCCTTCCTTATCTCAAAGGCAGTCCTTAAGAGCCTCACTGACCTCTTCTTTTTGAACACAGAGAACGTGATATTTCTTGTAATACAAAAGATTGTATAGTTATAACTTTTAATATAAATGATTACATTGATTCACCCCTATAATAATGAATACATTATGGTTACATTGTTTATCATGGTTACTATGGTTAGCTTAAAGGAGAGTAATAATTTTCCAACAATATCATACTGTTGGGAGAGAGGAGGTGGTAGGATATCATACTGTTGGGAGAGAGGGGGTGGTAGGATATCAGACTGTTGGGAGAGAAGAGGTGGTAGGATATCATACTGTTGGGAGAGAGGAGGTGGTAGGATATCATACTGTTGGGACAGAGCGGGTGGTAGGATATCATACTGTTGGGAGAGAGGAGGTGGTAGGATATCATACTTTTAGGAGAGAGGAGGTGGTAGGATATTATACTGTTGGGAGAGAGGAGGTGGTAGGATATCATACTGTTGGGAGAGAAGAGATGGTAGGATATCATACTGTTGGGAGAGAGGAGGTGGTAGGATATCATACTGTTGGGAGAGAGGAGGTGGTAGGATATCATACTGTTGGGAGAGAGGGGGTGGTAGGATATCATACTGTTGGGAGGGAGGAGGTGGTAGGATATCAGACTGTTGGGAGAGAGGAGGTGGTAGGATATCATACTGTTGGGAGAGAGGACGTGGTAGGATATCATACTGTTGGGACAGAGCGGGTGGTAGGATATCATACTGTTGGGAGAGAGGAAGTGGTACGATATCATACTGTTGGGAGAGAGGAGGTGGTAGGATATTATACTGTTGGGAGAGAGGAGGTGGTAGGATATCATACTGTTGGGAGAGAAGAGATGGTAGGATATCATACTGTTGGGAGAGAGGAGGTGGTAGGATATCATACTGTTGGGACAGAGCGGGTGGTAGGATATCATACTGTTGGGAGGGAGGAGGTGGTAGGATATCATACTGTTGGGAGAGAGGAGGTGGTAGGATATTATACTGTTGGGAGAGAGGAGGTGGTAGGATATCAGACTGTTGGGAGAGAGGAGGTGGTAGGATATCATACTGTTGGGAGAGAGGAGGTGGTAGGATATCATACTGTTGGGACAGAGCGGGTGGTAGGATATCATACTGTTGGGAGGGAGGAGGTGGTAGGATATCATACTGTTGGGAGAGAGGAGGTGGTAGGATATTATACTGTTGGGAGAGAGGAGGTGGTAGGATATCATACTGTTGGGAGAGAAGAGATGGTAGGATATCATACTGTTGGGAGAGAGGAGGTGGTAGGATATCAGACTGTTGGGAGAGAGGAGGTGGTAGGATATCATACTGTTGGGAGAGAGGAGGTGGTAGGATATCATACTGTTGGGACAGAGCGGGTGGTAGGATATCATACTGTTGGGAGGGAGGAGGTGGTAGGATATCATACTGTTGGGAGAGAGGAGGTGGTAGGATATTATACTGTTGGGAGAGAGGAGGTGGTAGGATATCATACTGTTGGGAGAGAAGAGATGGTAGGATATCATACTGTTGGGAGAGAGGAGGTGGTAGGATATCATACTGTTGGGAAAGAGGAGGTGGTAGGATATCATACTGTTGGGAGAGAGGAGGTGGTAGGATATCATACTGTTGGGACAGAGCGGGTGGTAGGATATCATACTGTTGGGAGGGAGGAGGTGGTAGGATATCATACTGTTGGGAGAGAGGAGGTGGTAGGATATTATACTGTTGGGAGAGAGGAGGTGGTAGGATATCATACTGTTGGGAGAGAAGAGATGGTAGGATATCATACTGTTGGGAGAGAGGAGGTGGTAGGATATCATACAGTTGGGAGGGAGGAGGTGGTAGGATATCAGACTGTTGGGAGAGAGGAGGTGGTAGGATATCATACTGTTGGGAGAGAGGAGGTGGTAGGATATCATACTGTTGGGACAGAGCGGGTGGTAGGATATCATACTGTTGGGAGGGAGGAGGTGGTAGGATATCATACTGTTGGGAGAGAGGAGGTGGTAGGATATTATACTGTTGGGAGAGAGGAGGTGGTAGGATATCATACCGTTGGGAGAGAAGAGATGGTAGGATATCATACTGTTGGGAGAGAGGAGGTGGTAGGATATCATACTGTTGGGAAAGAGGAGGTGGTAGGATATCATACTGTTGGGAGAGAGGAGGTGGTAGGATATCATACTGTTGGGAGAGAGGAGGTGGTAGGATATCATACTGTAGGGAAGGAGGAGGTTGGAGGATATTATACTGTTGGGAGAGAGGAGGTGGTAGGATATCATACTGTTGGGAGGGAGGAGGTGGTAGGATATCAGACTGTTGGGAGAGAGGAGGTGGTAGGATATTATACTGTTGGGAGAGAGGAGGTGGTAGGATATCATACTGTTGGGAGAGAGGAGGTGGTAGGATATCATACTGTTGGGAGAGAAGAGATGGTAGGATATCATACTGTTGGGAGAGAGGAGGTGGTAGGATATCATACTGTTGGGAGAGAAGAGGTGGTAGGATATCATACTGTTGGGAGAGAGGAGGTGGTAGGATATCATACTGTTGGGAGAGAGGAGGTGGTAGGATATCATACTGTAGGGAAGGAGGAGGTTGGAGGATATTATACTGTTGGGAGAGAGGAGGTGGTAGGATATCATACTGTTGGGAGGGAGGAGGTGGTAGGATATCAGACTGTTGCGAGAGAGGAGTTGGTAGGATATCATACTGTTGGGAGGGAGGTGGGGGCTTTGACAGTGTTCAGGCAGCATTGAGTTTGAGTTGATTTACTGATTAGTTGCAGCACGGCAGTAAAGTATAAGTGTGAGTTGGGCATATATACATGATGTGTGTGAGTGTGTGTGTGTGAAACAGAACAAAAAAGAAAACAGATAAATGTATGATATTAGAAATAAAAAATGTTACAGGCTATGATAACTAAACATTAATGTACTGTTACAGTGTTTGTGATCCATTGCTGCACATTAAGGGAAAAACAGGTTAAAGTCGCCACCCTGCTTCCTAACACTGGCTGTGCCTGAGAACCTAGTGAGGCAGCATTTTAAATCAACACACACACACACACACACACACACACCTGACAGGAAGACTATCCCATAGCTTAGATATCTGAAATAAGTTCTTAGTGTACCTAGCTAGTGCTGAGTTGTTATGATCCTTTCATCAAACATTATGAGCTTGGTTATTGTAGCTATCTGTTCCAGTTATGTGAGGAGGTCTTGGATAACTGGCATTACTGGTTTATCACTGATGTTTTTATACATGCCAGTGAAAACAGTAATAACAGGCTCACTGGCGAATACACTGACCTAAGGCCAAGGTGATCAGAACAGCAGCTGAAGGCACAAGGAGCAGAAATGATTTGTAATGTATTCGCTGTCTGACTCAAGTGTTTCAGTAAGCTGTCTTATAAGGTTCCATTTTGGTCTTGTAGGCAATAGGGAACAAGGCTGCTAACTAGGTTTTAAGACACACCATTGCGTCTGGTTCTGTTCACTATGATATGATCAAATATAGCAATGAACTTAAAGACAGTAATGAATCCCAATATTACTGATATTAACCTTGCACTAGACAGCCTCTAATTACGCAGTATAATGGAAGATTCTAACATTTAAATGTAACTTATTCATGAATAGATACATCAGACAAGTAGAGTCTTTGCTGATACGGCAAACATAGTGAAACTAAATAAATACTTATTTCTTTTCCATTCCAATCACTCTCACTCTCTCTCACTCATTATCTAAGCCGCTTATCCTAATTAGGGTCACGGGGATGCTGGAGTCTATCCCAGCGCTCATAGGGCGAAAGGCGGGGAAACACCCTGGACAGGTCGCTAGTCCATCACAGGGCAGACACACAGACAGACACACACACATTCATACCTAGGGGCAATTTAGTGTCTCCAATTCACCTAACCTGCATGTCTTTGGACTGTGGGAGGAAACCGGAGCTTCCTGAGGAAACCCACGCAGACACGGGGAGAACACGCAGACTCCACACAGAAAGGACCCTGGTCACCCAGTCAGGAATCAAACCCGCAGTGCGCCACTGTGCCGCCCCCATTTCAATCAAATTTTTATAAATATTGAATTATAAGTCTTTGATACTCATTCTCTCTCCTTCTGCTATCACTCACTCAGCTACACACTCAGCACCTACAAAGTTCTCATTTTCACATACAGATATTCAGAAATTACATGTTTATCATAGGGATTCATTTCCTGAATTGCCCCTCTCCAGGTGTCAGTGGACAGGAGACCACTGTGTACTCCAGAGATGGAGATGATGTCACTCTGCCCTGTCATAATGTGGTTAATAATGACTGCTCCTCAACTACACTGACATTCAGCAGTCATAAATCTACATTCACTGAGCTTGACACCAATGGGAAGATCAGTGTAGAGAACAGAGAGAGAGCTGACAGACTGAGTCTGGGGTCTGACTGTTCTCTGAACATTAATAAAGTCAAACCTCAGGATTCTGGACTCTATCAGTGGCAGGATCCTGTAAGAAACAAGTCTACTGTGTATCTGCATGTTCTTAAGGGTGAGTCTTCACATGCAGCGTAATCAAAGCGATCGGTTGTGAGACACGCACTTTTGAATCAATCTGCTTAAAGACGTCATCTGTGTTATTCTAATCTCTGTCACAGTCCACACATTCTTCAGTCAGTCTGAGGAGAAGTCTGGAAGCACCATGACTCTCCACTGTTACCTGCTCTCAGTGTATGGAAGGTGTGAAACCCTGTTTCGTGCTGATGGAGTGAGTCTTAGCTGGGTGAATGAGTCAGGTACTGATCTGCAGACAGACTCCAGGTTTCAGGTCTCACCTCCACCCTACTGTCCCAGTACCCTGACTGTCAAACTCCAGCAGCAAGACAGTCACAGGAAATGGACGTGTCACCTGACACAGGGAACTGAGGTCAAGATGTCAGTCAGCTATATCAACCAATGGGGAGGTAGAGAGTGAGACTTACCAGAGGAATATTACCATAACATTTTTCTCTCAAAATATCTAACGTCTCAGTGTGTTTCTGTTCTTTATTTTCAGACAGAATATCACCTCCTAAAGGTAGGGAATGTTCTGGTATACGTCTCTTAATACTATTACTACTACTACTACTACTACTACTAATAATAATAATAATAACAAAAGAGAATAAACCCAATGTATCCAATTATAAATGCTGCCATATATGTCTTTTATCAAAAGGAATTAATTCCCTTGAATTATTTTCATTAATGTAGCAAAGCCGTTGAGTGTTATATGGACAAAATGTCGCTTCACTGACTTTGAATCAGATTTATCATATTTCATATTTAAAATTGTCTAAAAGCAATTTCCATTTATACCTTTGATATTTTTTTTAATCTAAATGAGTAAAAGTTAGATCTACATCAGAGCTGTGTGTTTGAATGCGTCTGTCACAGAGATGATTGTTGGATTATTAATCTTCTCCATGCTGGTGGTGCTGGCTGTGATCACTGGAGCTGCTGTTTATATAAACAAGAGGATCCACCAAACTCAAAGTTAGAAATACAGTAATACTGTAGGACTGGAAGAATTTACTTTAATTGATATTAAGGTTCAAATATGGATATCAATGAGAGTGTGACCGTTTTTAAATGCTCGTGTTGATCATATTATTAGCAGTGTGTGATACCTTTTGATATTCAAAATTCCATTAATATCATTATTCAGATTTATCAGTCTCAGTCATGTGACGATATCAGCATCAGGTCAAACATTTCAATGACAGAACATTGTTTCACTGGATGTGTGTCTTTTCCTTTCCATTCAGACAATTCATCAGCCACAGAGATTGAAAATAGGAATGAAAACATCTATGCCAACGTGAAGTCATTTTAGTTACAGCGATACACCTTCTACAACATCAGCTTCCGCAAAATCTTAAAACTCAGTCCACTCAATCCGCAATCTAAAGCAAATTAAAGGAGCTGTAAATCACTCAAAACATGCCAAATTCTTCCCCGTAACTGAGAGGAAATAAGAGAGTTTGACATGAAAATATGTTGTATACTGAGCAGTGAAATCAGTGTGGGACCAGGGTCATGGGAGAGGAGTCATCACACAAGCTGAGATGCTGTAACTGAACAACAGCTTCACAGTCTCTACTGCAGTGTGGTCACACCAGCTCTGTGTCAGCACTGCACTAGGAAAAGAAAACAGGTTGTATTTTTGGGAAAACTACGTTCAAACATCCGTTGTAATGCCGTGTGCACCCACAGGGGATGTGGTGTAAGATTTTATCATTCATGTGAAGATTTTATCATCCATGTGAAGATTTTATCATTCGTGTGAAGATTTTATCATCCATGTGAAGATTTTATCATCCATGTGAAGATTTTATCATTCATATGAAGATTTTATCATTCACAGCCAGTCTTGCTTTGGCCCAGGTTGTCTCCTCTCCTCCTCTGATTGGTCATTCTGTATGGAGCTCAGGCAGATACACACACAGTAAATGTTGGCCAATTTTCTCTGAATTGTCATTTACATTGGGAAATATACTCCTACCAAAGGATGATATCTAATTTATTTCCTCATCCTTTGGGGTTTGTAGTCAACATATTTGACTACGTATTTCGATCAGTTTTCTCTGAACATTTCTTTGTGAATTTGTATTAATGTCAGACTAACTTGTCATAGGAGCATCTTCTGCTCTTATACAGTGACGCTTGGAGGTAGGAAACTGAAATGTTTGTGAGATTCAACTTAAATGCTGAATTAAAAGTTTTCAGCTGCAGCTGCTAGATTTCTGCTTTCTTGTGAAAGTGAGTACATACACATTTAAATGGTTACTAATGGTGTAGTTTTCATATGTTACTATCATGGTCACACAGTAGATTTTATGTTTACAATTTAGCTGATGTCTGGAGGAACATTTCCGACTGATTTATCAAGGTAAGCAACAGATCACACAATCTATGTAACTGACTCCTTTGATTAACAAAGTCAGTTTCACTATACACTATCATTTAATATTGGTTAGGTTGTACCATTCATGAAAATCTAGAGGTGTTTACGGGTGTTTCCCCATTGAAAAATCCTGATCATGACCAGGTGTAGCGCCCCTCAAAGGTGGGTTTGGGAATGGAAATGGGGCCAGTGTGTTGTTCACTAAACACTCCCTCATTTTCAATAATCTAATTCTCACAAAAAAAAGCAGTTAGCAAGAGGAACAAAATCACATGGCAATAAGATCAGAATAAAACCTGAACTGACGCACAGCCACTTTTATAGCAGGCTCATTCCATTTCAGTCTGGTCATATCTTTGACCACCAGATGGCGCCATGGTCCATTCAGTTCATTTACCCCTAAGGCAAGTTTCCTCTCTCTCTCTCTCGCTCTCTCTCTCTCTCTCTCTCTCTCTCTCTCTCTGTCTCTCTCTCATCTGTGTGGTATGAACAAAATTATTCTTATTCTTAACAAGAAGAAGAAGAAGTTTAAAGAACTCACAAATTAGATTAAAGTAAAATGACAAGTTAATTAGGTTGTAAACTCCAGTCTGGTCTCTCAATGGCCAAAGAGTTTGTTTATTTCTGTGGGGTCTGGTCTGTTTTGCTCTTTCAGGGAAACGTGATGGAGTTTGACTGAATGTCACAGGTTGGAACTGTGAGAAACGTGATGGAGTTTGACTGGATGTCACAGGTTGTTAAATGCTGAGAAAGGCCTGCATGTTAACTGAATGTCACAAACTGCTCATGCATTTATCAAATGTTGAAAAAGCCATGCATATATGAAATATGGTAAAAATTGTTTTACTTAAATCAGAAAAAAATATGTTATTAAAAGTTGAATGTGAACTCTTTTTGGTTTTGTGTTTCTGTGTGTGTGTGTGTGTGTGTGTGTAGTGTTGTGTTTTTCTTTACTCTGTCTGTGACATGTAGAAGGTTTTTCTTCTCAGTTTAGCAGAGGTAACTGTTGTAAAGAGCTTTAAAAACACATGGTGGAGGAGAGGGGGAGATGTTCTGAGATGTTCTGTTGTGAGCTGATCTGTATGTATTTCTCTCTGAGTGAAATGCTTTAGATGTTTTGGTCAGTGCTGGATTAATGAAGCAGCTCTGTTTGAAGTGTTAGATTCTGAGTGAAATGCTTTAGATGTTTAGGTCAGTGCTGGATGTGAAGCAGCTCTGTTTGAAGTGTTACATTCTGAGTGAAATGCTTTAGATGTTTAGGTCAGTGCTGGATGTGAAGCAGCTCTGTTTGAAGTGTTAGATTCTGAATGAAATGCTTTAGATGTTTAGGTCAGTGCTGGATGTGAAACAGCTCTGTTTGAAGTGTTACATTCTGAGTGAAATGCTTTAGATGTTTAGGTCACTGCTGGATTTGTGAAACAGCTCTGTTTGAAGTGTTAGATTCTGTGGACCTGAGGTCAGAACACACTGAGGCTGTTTTCACTCTTGGTTCGTTTTGCTGGTCCGAACTCGAGTACGAATATTCCCCCCTCCCCCTGCCCCCGCTGGTCTCCTTTCACATTAACTTTTTTTGGTTGTGAACTCTGGTCCATTTACATTATCAACACTTGAGGAATGTGCAGCTTCTATTTACCAGTGTCGCTAAGCAACGACACAAGGGAGGCAAAATGGAAAGCCACACTATATTGGTTTTCTTACTCATCTTTTTGTTCATGAGGTGTCAGCACTAAAATAACCGTGTTTGGCATTTTCACTATGTCACTATGTGTCCCGCTGTCTGAGAGTGATGTGAGCTGCTCGGATAAGGAGGTTTTTGCGGAGACAGACGGCAATGCCAAATGAATTTGCAGTGTTGCTTCCAGAGCAAACCGTAAATTCTCAAATAGTGGCCGGAGCCTCTATTTGAATGAAGAAAGAACCAGGCCTTTATTTGAGGCAGGTGTTGGAGAAAAAATGTTTCTTGGCTTAAGAAAAAAACACCTATGTACCCATTCTTGTGTGAGTTAATCAACATAATCATTTTGTATTAATAATTCATAACTATATAGTCATTTATATTAAAGTAAATGTGTGAAGTTTTTTATAAAGATGTGATCTGTAAATGGAGGAATAGAAAGGTCATGGAGTTTGTCTCTGTGCAGAGATGGTCAAACATTCAAGGTTACATGGTGTGAGCCTTTTTTGGAGAAGATGAGAAGTCTGTGTTGGAATATAGCCAAGGGCACTATGATAAGATGAAACAGTGCTCTCATTTATTCTTTGTATTTCCAAAAGTATTCTCATTTATTTTTAGTCGAGACCAAGCAGGTATGAATTAAGTGTATAATGATGTTTACATTTGTCCTCTGTATGCCCTTTCATCCTTTATCATCATAAGCAGCAGCATGAAACACCATCTTCACTTATTCCATGCATTCTCTAACGAGCTCTAACAAGCTCTAACAAGCTCTCTCTCTAACAAGCTCTAACGAGCTCTCGTTAATTATTGTATTTTATCATGGCAGGTGTTAGTGTGAGACACAACTCTGTGTATTCACCTTTGTTCATTTATCAATGCAGGTGCCAATGTAAAGACAACATCTTCTATTATTTCTGACCTGGGTCAAAGGTGTCAATTTCTGACTACGTCCTTAGGAAATGATGGTGTCCAGCAAGATAGGCAAAGAAGGTGGTAAGGCCTCTGATGACTGTCTTGACTATCATTGGATAATCTTTGATACGATTTGGGTATAACCATAGGTGACGTGTGCCGGTTAGTCAGTCAACTCCCAGGACCTGACTCAGTTTGTTGTATTCTGCTTTCAAGTGGTAGCAATAAATTTATACTGCACCAGACTCTTCAAGACTTCGACTGCTTTTTGAAACTTAGAATTTATTGAAGACTTAGCACCAGAAGAGAAGCAAATGAGTGAGATGGTGGGACTCATGTCTGACCCTGACTTGGCTTGACTTCTCTACCACAGAAGAATAAAATATTAGGTCCACTACAGGCAGTTTGGGTCAGATTGTAATGATATGGTGCTGATTATAACAGCAGGCAGATAAAAAAAAAACAAAAAAACAAAAAAAAAAACAACATATGGTAATATCTACGAGATATGATGGGATACGATGGGAAAAAGTAACACAAAACAATCAAGCTTCGATATGTAATGTATTGGTCCACAAAGAAATGAATGTAGCCTATTGGTCCACAAATTCTCAAATTATAACACAGCCCACTGTATCACGCTAACGAACGTTTTAATTATTGGGAAAAATAAAGAGCATGTCAGATATACCGTTAGGCTACTTGTAGGCAAAGGTGTATCTGACAGGTTTAAAGGTAAAATGTATTCCTCTATTTCCAGCTCACTGGCTGACATTTCCCTACCGTACCTACTACGCCATCTAAAATCAAACATTCGAGGTATAGTTAAGACGTGCTATTATATGTGCTGTGCTGTTATGAAATAACTCATAGAAGTAATGAAATAATGCATAGCAAATAGGAGCCTGCCATTATTTGAGACGCGGTTTTTATCTGAGAATTTACGGTACACGCATACCCTCAAGGTGAGCGAACAGTGTGGCTACCTGCATCAATAGCGTTTACTTCCTTGTTTTAGATCGAACAGCTTTCACACCAAATGCGAACCGCACTGGAGTTCAGGTGAACTGTAACCCAGACCCCCGTTTTCGGGTACGTTTGCTTGGTGCGCACCTGAGTTAGGAAAACAGCTTTCACATCGACAAAACGAACCGAACAAACGGCTCAGGCGGACTCGGGTCCGCACCAAAAGCTCTAGTGTGAAATCACCCTAGAAAACGAAAATAAACGTTGCTCTGCTCCCAGCACCATTTTCAACAAAAAAAAACTTTGAGTGAAATAACATTTATTTAGTGTAACGTTGTGATGTACTGCGGTAAGTGTTTAAAATTTGTTGTATTACATGTAGATGATTGTAATGTTTTGTTTTGTTCCTAAAACAATGGTGACAGCATGATCTACGAAATCGTTACATATAGGTTTAAGGTCATCTGATCAAAATTTCTGCCGATATATATATACCTATTGATACTGATGTTTTGTGCCCTTCCTGTCCACAAACTTGCCGTTGAAGCGATGTTACCTGAGTTTAAGAAAGTAAGTTATTTTCCGACCATTAATCGGATAAAGTGTAGGCTACTTCTCATGTCCTACTTGGATTATCTGATTAATTTGACGAATTGCAGTTAAGAAGCAACATATCAACCACAAAGAGTATAAGAAGCTATTTTAAGAAGAATAGGCATTAAGCTTTATTCTGTGACGTCGTTGCATTAGGCCTTGTAATGTGTTGTTGACCGAATATGGTCATACTTGAAGTAATCACTCCCCTGACATGAAACTCATAACTGAACCGATTTACATAGTTATGTAACACTTTTCTATCTCTGCCACACCATACTGGTCTGTTTGGCTCTGTTTGTGTTGTATTTTAAAAAAGCATTAAATGGCCCTGAACTGTCAGTTCAACCTCCCTTAAAACCTTAAGCTGACCTTAAAACATGACTGTGTATATAAACTGGTGTGTGTATGTGTGTGTGTGTGTGTGTGTGTGTGTGTGGACCATAAAATATATTACTAAGTATGTAGCCTAATGAATGTGTGCGTGTGCATGTGTGTGGACCTTAAAACATAACATTACAAAAATGACTTTATATCAGCTTGGAAACCTTTTGGGACATAACACTGGGTCCTGTGTGAATCCACTGCCGACGCATACTAATAGTTAGCTAGCAAAAGTGCCAAGTTTACGTTACTGACAAAGGTCCTTTCAGAAATATATGTTTTAATCTTGTCAGGTAAACACAGTAATATTTGTAAGGTCAGCGGATTCACATAGGACCCAGTCCCAATAAGACGAGGGGGGCGGGAATCAAGCGGTGACGATGGTCATCCCTCTGTTTTACATTTCAGACAATGCTATGTAGTAGAAGTAAAATTAACCATGCCTACAACATTATGACATGTTTATCCTTTTAAGGCCAATCTGAGTTAACCTAGTGCCTGTTTAACTGAAGCTATATACTATCTTTCATAGAGGAAGCATTTGGCTCAACTGTGTTTCTATAGGCTTCGTAGAATATTCCACAAGCTTTTTATTCTACAGGTTCTACAAGCAAATCAGTGCATTCAGTAGGTTGTTTCAGAGTCATTAGACTCTGTAAATGCATTGTTGCAACAATACAACAATGCGATGACATTAAATAGAAATTGTACTTTTGAATACTTAAGTATTTTTAAAAGCAAGTACTCCAGTACTTTAACTCAAGTAAAAATTGAACTGAACAAATATTACTTGTATTGGAGTAATATTTGACCAGGAGTATCTATACTTTGACTCAAGTAATGAAGTTGTTTACTTTGTCCACCTCTGACTACCACTGTCATATACTAACACTCCTCAAACTCGTTCACTACACTACCACTGTCATATACTAACACTCCTCAAACCCTTTCACTGCCACTGTCATATACTAACACTCCTCAAACTCTTTCACTACACTACCACTGTCATATACTAACACTCCTCAAACACTACACTACCACTGTCATATACTAACACTCCTCAAACTCTTTCTCTGCACTACCACTGTCATATACTAACACTCCTCAAACTCTTTCACTACACTACCACTGTCATATACTAACACTCCTCAAACTCTTTCTCTGCACTACCACTGTCATATACTAACACTCCTCAAACTCTTTCACTACACTAACACTGTCATATACTAACACTCCTCAAACTCTTTCACTACACTAACACTGTCATATACTAACACTCCTCAAACTCTTTCACTACACTACCACTGTCATATACTAACACTCCTCACACACTACACTACCACTGTCATATACTAACACTCCTCAAACTCTTTCACTACACTACCACTGTCATATACTAACACTCCTCACACTCTTTCACTACACTACCACTGTCATATACTAACACTCCTCAAACTCTTTCACTACACTACCACTGTCATATACTAACACTCCTCACACTCTTTCACTACACTACCACTGTCATATACTAACACTCCTCACACTCTTTCACTACACTACCACTGTCATATACTAACACTCCTCACACACTACACTACCACTGTCATATACTAACACTCCTCAAACTCTTTCACTACACTACCACTGTCATACACTAACACTCCTCACACTCTTTCACTACATTAACACTGTCATATCCTAACACTCCTCAAACACTACACTACCACTGTCATATACTAACACTCCTCAAACTCTTTCACTACACTAACACTGTCATATACTAACACTCCTCAAACTCTTTCACTACACTACCACTGTCATATACTAACACTCCTCACACACTACACTACCACTGTCATATACTAACACTCCTCACACTCTTTCACTACACTACCGCTGTCATACACTAACACTCCTCAAACTCTTTCACTACCACTGTCATATACTAACACTCCTCACACTCTTTCACTACATTAACACTGTCATATCCTAACACTCCTCAAACACTATACTACCACTGTCATATACTAACACTCCTCAAACACTACACTACCACTGTCATATACTAACACTCCTCAAACTCTTTCACTACACTACCACTGTCATATACTAACACTCCTCAAACCCTTTCACTGCCACTGTCATATACTAACACTCCTCAAACTCGTTCACTACACTACCACTGTCATATACTAACACTCCTAAAACTCTTTCACTACCACTGTCATATACTAACACTCCTCACACTCTTTCACTACACTACCACTGTCATATACTAACACTCCTCAAACTCTTTCACTATCACTGTCATATACTAACACTCCTCAAACTCTTTCACTACACTACCACTGTCATATACTAACACTCCTCAAATTCTTTCACTACACTACCACTGTCATATACTAACACTCCTCAAACTCTTTCACTACACTACCACTGTCATATACTAACACTCCTAAAACTCTTTCACTACCACTGTCATATACTAACACTCCTCAAATTCTTTCACTACCACTGTCATATACTAACACTCCTCACACTCTTTCACTACACTACCACTGTCATATACTAACACTCCTCAAACTCTTTCACTACACTACCACTGTCATATACTAACACTCCTAAAACTCTTTCACTACCACTGTCATATACTAACACTCCTCACACTCTTTCACTACACTACCACTGTCATATACTAACACTCCTCAAACTCTTTCACTATCACTGTCATATACTAACACTCCTCAAACTCTTTCACTACACTACCACTGTCATATACTAACACTCCTCAAATTCTTTCACTACACTACCACTGTCATATACTAACACTCCTCAAATTCTTTCACTACCACTGTCATATACTAACACTCCTCACACTCTTTCACTACACTACCACTATCATATACTAACACTCCTCAAACACTACACTACCACTGTCATATACTAACACTCCCAAAACACTACACTACCACTGTCATATACTAACACTCCTCAAACTCTTTCACTACCACTGTCATATACTAACACTCCTCACACTCTTTCACTACACTACCACTGTCATATACTAACACTCCTCAAACTCTTTCACTGCACTACCACTGTCATATACTAACACTCCTCAAATTCTTTCACTACCACTGTCATATACTAACACTCCTCACACTCTTTCACTACACTACCACTGTCATATACTAACACTCCTCAAACTCTTTCACTACACTACCACTGTCATATACTAACACTCCTAAAACTCTTTCACTACCACTGTCATATACTAACACTCCTCACACTCTTTCACTACACTACCACTGTCATATACTAACACTCCTCAAACTCTTTCACTATCACTGTCATATACTAACACTCCTCAAACTCTTTCACTACACTACCACTGTCATATACTAACACTCCTCAAATTCTTTCACTACACTACCACTGTCATATACTAACACTCCTCAAATTCTTTCACTACCACTGTCATATACTAACACTCCTCACACTCTTTCACTACACTACCACTATCATATACTAACACTCCTCAAACACTACACTACCACTGTCATATACTAACACTCCCAAAACACTACACTACCACTGTCATATACTAACACTCCTCAAACTCTTTCACTACCACTGTCATATACTAACACTCCTCACACTCTTTCACTACACTACCACTGTCATATACTAACACTCCTCAAACCCTTTCACTACACTACCACTGTCATATACTAACACTCCTCAAATTCTTTCACTACACTACCACTGTCATATACTAACACTCCTCAAATTCTTTCACTACACTACCACTGTCATATACTAACACTCCTCAAACTCTTTCACTACACTACCACTGTCATATACTAACACTCCTCAAACTCTTTCACTACACTACCACTGTCATATACTAACACTCCTCACACTTTTTCACTACACTACCACTGTCATATACTAACACTCCTCAAACTCTTTCACTACCACTGTCATATACTAACACTCCTCAAACTCTTTCACTACATTACCACTGTCATATACTAACACTCCTCAAACACTACACTACCACTGTCATATACTAACACTCCTCAAACTCTTTCACTACACTACCACTGTCATATACTAACACTCCTCAAACACTTTCACTACACTACCACTGTCATATACTAACACTCCTCAAACTCTTTCACTACCACTGTCATATACTAACACTCCTCAAACTGTGTATTTGACAGTGTAAGTGACTATGTGATCACTTAATATTTGAATTTGTGCTATGACATGTTGAGCTCTGTAAGTCCCATTTTATATGTTTACTGTATGTGTATGTTTATGTATGTGTGTGTGTGTGTGTGTGTTTATTTCTTTTCTCATGCACTGTACTGTCTATTATAGTAACCCGACATTCCTGGTCATGTTTGTACTCGCAGTGAAGTCTAAACAGGTTGAATTAGTCCTTACATCTCCAGTAAAACGTCATATTTCTTGTATGTATCATAGAAAAGGAAGATGCAGTCGGATTATTTGTCAGTTTGAGTTTAGGCAGTTTCACACCTGAGTTTGAGTTTGCAGAACTTTTCTTCAGAATATCGAGTAATCAGAATATTGGAGGAGCTTTGATGACTATACTACATATACTACACATCTTCATGAAAATGGACATCCGTGAAAAGCAATAGAGTCATCTAACAGACAGTAAGAAAACAATTTAAATAAACTTCATTATTTCATAATGAAATTTCATGATTAACAGTATTATGTCTTTTATTTATAAGAATTGTGTATTTCCCTTTAACGAACTACATTCCATGTATTACATACATAATTTTACGTTGTTCGTAACTTGAAACCCCATTTATAGGTAATACTAAGAACTGCTAGAACCCACATAAATCATACTGATCACAGTATTCTAACATACTGTATATATCACCACGAGAACACCTTTGCTTTGCCTTTTTGGAGCCATATTAACAGTAATTAGCAATTAAGGGCGGTGAAACTGCGCATTAAAAAATGTTCGCACGAAGCGAACCACGATGGCTGATACAGCGGGACTAAGGGTTGGTCGTGTTTGAGTCCGCCGTCACTCAGCAGCATTAGTCAGCGCGTGTTGTTTAGCGGGCAACGATGCGCACGGTCATTTCGAATGAATGTTTTCGAAAATATTCTGTATTTTCAAAAATATTTTCGAACCGCAGTTGGTCAAAACCACGAATGCCAAACCCGTGGATAAGGCGTACTGCCGACTGTCATTTATCATAAGATTTTGTAAAACTAGAGTCAATTAAAGTAGATTAAAGACACATCAAAATCTGTGAGGAGGATAAATATAGCCATTTTCTCTTTGTAAAGAATCCCCTTTAAAATTCATTTGATCTGTGGGCTGATAGTTCTGTATTCCTGTAAACAGGTCACATGACTGGAATGTCAGTAGTTGAGTCTCTATTGTTCTATAAACTTGTTGAACTGGACAGACTGTCATGTGTCAGAACAGGGATGAACATGAGCAGAGAAAACCTCTGTGTTTAAAGACAAATTTTAACAACAGAAATACAAAGAACACATTTACAAAAGGCTGAGAGTCACTAATGTAGATACTGTTTTTGACACAGTCTGGACATTATAGTGGATAAATGGTCCAGAGCCAAACTAGTCAAAAGATAACCTGTATATTTGTTGGCAGATAAATCAATACACATGTGAATGTTTTTTGAAACTGAGGTGACATGTCTAAGATTGTATTTGAGGACATATTTGTTTCCAGGTCTGCATGTATAGAGTGTGATGTACTGAACAGTTTGTTATATTCACTCAAATCCTTTATAAAACAATCAGTTTGTGTTGTGCTGCCACCTGCTGGATGAAATAAGTTTGTATGTGACTTCTATTAGGCAGGTTGACATCTTCATCTTTTATATTTAGATGAAAATAAGTTTGTGTGTGACTTCTATTACGTAGGTTGACATCTTCATCTTTTATATTTAGATGAAAATAAGTTTGTGTGTGACTTTATTAGGTGGGTTGACATCTTTATCTTTTATATTTAGATGAAAATAAGTTTGTGTGTGACTTCTGTAAGGCAGGATGACATCTGTAACACAGCAGTGTATCAGTGTATGTTTCTTATTGGAGTAACACAGTGGATCAGTGTATGTTTCTTATTGGAGTAACACAGTATATCAGTGTATGTTTCTTATTGGAGTTACACAGTGTATCAGTGTATGTTTCTTATTGGAGTAACACAGTGGATCAGTGTATGTTTCTTATTGGAGTAACACAGTGTATCAGTGTATGTTTCTTATTGGAGTAACACAGTGTATCAGTGTATGTTTCTTATTGGAGTAACACAGTGGATCAGTGTATGTTTCTTATTGGAGTAGCACAGTGGATCAGTGTATGTTTCTTATTGGAGTAACACAGTGGTGTATCAGTGTATGTTTCTTATTGGAGTAACACAGTGGATCAGTGTATGTTTCTTATTGGAGTAGCACAGTGTATCAGTGTATGTTTCTTATTGGAGTAACACAGTGGCTCAGTGTATGTTTCTTATTGGAGTAGCACAGTGGATCAGTGTATGTTTCTTACTGGAGTAACACAGTGGATCAGTGTATGTTTCTTATTGGAGTAGCACAGTGGATCAGTGTATGTTTCTTATTGGAGTAACACAGTGTATCAGTGTATGTTTCTTATTGGAGTAGCACAGTGGATCAGTGTATGTTTCTTATTGGAGTAACACAGTGTATCAGTGTATGTTTCTTATTGGAGTAACACAGTGTATCAGTGGTTAGCACTGTTGTCTCACAGTAAGAAGGTCCTGGTCCTGGGTTCACTGCTCACTGCCCCTAGTGTGTGTGTGTGTGTGTGCTCACTGTTCCTAGTGTGTGTGTGTGTGTGCTCACTGTTCCTACTGTGTATGTGTGCTTACTGCCCCTAGTGTGTGTGTGTGTGCTCACTGCCCCTAGTGTGTATGCTGACTGCTCACTGAGCCTAGTGTGTGTGTGCTCAGTGCACTTTTTTGTGTGTGTATAGGATGGGTTAGAGGATGAATTTCATCCCCCTGTGTACTGTGTATTATAGGGCTGAGATGACAGTAAAGGATTTCATTCATTCATTCATTCATTCATTCATTCATTCATTCATTCATTCATTCATTCTGGTGTAGATCAAGTCAGATCAGGTTTTAGCTGCTGTTCTGATTTATAGCAGAAATACATATATGAATGAAACCTCTCTTTGACTTGTTTTCTGAAGTTGAAGTTGAATAGAAACTAAGCAGTGAATTTCATGCCAACCCCCATCCCCCTCCCCAACACACATGCACACACACACACACACACACACACACACACACACACACACACACACACACACTCACAGGGTGCAGTATTAAAAGAAATGTAGACCCAACCACACAAGTATAATATAAACTATAGCCACGAGCAGCAATCAGCCGTGTCCATGCAGTTCAGGCGAAACGACCAAAGAGGTCAAAGGTTAAAGCCTATGTTAAGTAAAGGATCAATTTTGATATGAATGGCTATCAGACACACTCTACACAATCCTGCAAAGTTTCATGATATGTCAAGGCAGAGCTAGGCATCAATTTTAACTATGGCCTTGTCCATCTAAATTTTATTTCATGTTTTCACAAAGTATACAAAATTTGAAGTTCATCAGTCAATAGGTTTAGGAAGTAGGACAATTTCTGTGCCACAGTGCCACCTTTGGACGGATGACACCAAATTTTGTAGGCTGAAGTCTCATGTCCTATAGATGTCACATCTCAAGTTTTGTGAGGATCGGACATTGCGTTCAGGAATTAGACCTCATTATAGCAATAGAGACCACGCCCCAAAATTTCATTGGCTTACTGCGGCCAAGTCTTTTAACATAACAACTTTCTTTATAGAACTTTTAAAGATAGTGGTCTGAAGAAGTTGTGTACCAAATGTCATGCAAATTGGCCAAACCACTTAGGAGGAGATAGGTTTTGAAGGTTATCCAGGCAATTGAAAATGGCGGAAATCCAATATGGTGGATCATTTTGGTCCAAGAGGCTTTTTTGTTCCTCTTGAGGAGAGGCACACCCCAAAATTCATTTGTTAACTGTGGCCACGTTTTGTAACACAGCATCTTTCCCTATAGAACTTTTAAAGACATGAGTCTGAAGATGCTGTGTTACCATAGACACATAGGTGTCAAGTCTGGAAGGTCTAACATATACGGTCTTTGTTGTGCAAACAGTTTTAGTGAAGAAAAATAATAAGAAAAAATAATGAGAATAATAAAAATTTGAACAAACATAACAGGGTTCCAGCAGCTTCACTGCTTGGACCCTAATAAACAACTCCTCTCTCTCTCTCTCTCTCTCTCTCTCTCTCTCTCTCTCTCTCTCTCTCTCTCTCTATATATATATATATATATATATATATATATATATATATACATAAGGGCATTTAACAGGTTAAGATTAAGAGAAAGATACAAAGACACATACATTACATACACACACATACAAACCACTAACATCAGTAAGTAACACTAGGACAGTAACAGTTTTCAAAATGTACAAGTTGAGACACTTACCATGAAAATTTCAAATTAATGTTCAATCAGTATCAGTGTCTGTATTTCTGTGTGTGTGTGTGTGTGTAGTGTTGTGTTTTTCTTCACTATGCCTGTGACATGTGGAACATTTTTCTTTTAATTAAAGAGCTTTAAAAACACATGGTGGAGGAGTAGGGAGGATGTTGTGAGCTGATCTGTATGTGTTTCCACCACTGCATCATATATAACTGTCTAACTGAACATATATAACTGAACAAATCATATTATGACCAAAGCACATCTACATATGTATTTCTCTCTGAGTGAAATACTTTAGATGTTTTGGTCACTGCTGAATTTGTGAAGCGGCTGTATTTGAAGTGTTCCATTCAGATTAGGCCGGCTGTGTTCACACTTGGTCCATTCTGCTGGTCCATACATGAGTGTGACTATTCCCCCCTCCCCCTCCCCCCGCTGATCTCCTTTCCAATTTTTATTTTTTTTTATTTTTAAAATTTTTAGTCATTCGTCAAAGATGCACAAATATATTGCTAATATATATATATATATATATATACAAAAACAGAAACACAAAGGGGTACAACGACATTGTTAACAAGGAATTAGAGCATAGGTACAGTAATACAGCTCAATAATAAAAACATACCTATGATTAAAATTAAAAACTATAAGGAGGTGGACTGTGACATCTCTTAATGCAGTTCACTTTAAATGTATTAATAGTGTCAGTGAAATCCAATAAGTCCAGACCCCAGTGGGCTTCACAGCTGGAGAGTTCACATGACATTTTTTGGTTGCGGCTCCTGGTCCGTTTATGTCATCAACACGTGAGGAACATGCAGATTTTATTTCCCAATGTCATAAGACAACGACGCGAGAGGGAGGCAAAAAGAAAAGGCACGCTATATTTGTTTTCTAATTCATCATCATCATCATCATCATCATCATCATAATACAAGTTTATTTAGAGCCCAGTATCACTATTTTTAGTCTCAGAGGGCTTTACATGTCCACAGCAAAGTTAAGTCAAAATGCTATTATCCATAAGTTAGAGAAAATAGATAAATCTTTAGTTTTAAAGGTCTGAAGAGAGCTTGGCTTCCTAATTTGCGGGTAGGCCTATACCTGCTACTCGAATATAGCTTATACTATACTGTATTTAAAGAATATAAATGTTGGGTCTGCTACAGGCTGTTTGTGTCAGATTATAATGATATGGTGCTGATAATAACAGCAGGTAAATAAAAAACAACATATGCTAATATCTATGATATATCCGATGGAAAAAAGTTACACAAAACAATCAAGCTTCGATATTATATAGAAATGCAGGTTATTGGTCCACAAATTCTTATATAATAACATAGCCTGTTTTATCACGGTAACAAAACTTTTAATTATTGGTAAAAATAAAGAGCATGTCAGATAAACCGTTAGGCTACTTGTAGGCAAAGGTATATCTGACAGGTTTAAAGGTAAAATTTGTTCCTGTTTCCAGCTCACTGGCTGACATTTCCCTACCGTACCTACTACGCCATCTAAAATCAGACATTCGAGGTATAGTTAAGACGTGCTATTATACGTGCTGTGCTGTTATAAAATAACTCATAGAAATAATGAAATAACGCATAGGAAATAGGATGGACAGAGTTTTGGCAGTGATGTCCCTGAATACTAATAATGGGCCATTAACACACACAGTCCTACAGAGACCACAGTCCATGTGAGTTAGAGCAGTATCGGTATTTCTGTTAAAAGTGAAACTAACAGGTGAACATAATTACCGTATGTTGTTGCACTGATGTGAATAATGCTGTGAAAATATGGTAAATTTACCACCTGAGCCTTTCTGCCATTTGTGGTTTTCTTTTTCTTTCATTTTCTTTTCTTTTCTTTTCTTTTCTTTTCTTTTTTCCTCTTTCTTTCTTTCTTTTTTTTACACGGCCTGTATTTCGATTTGGCCTTTATTTGTCCAAACAGGCAGCACCCCTGGCTACATGTGACCTTCAGACAAGTTATCAATGCCGACATATTAAAGACAAGTTATCAGGGCCAACACTGTTAGTTTAGCTGACGGAAAGAACAGGAACTGGCGTAAATGATTTCGTCTGTTTTGTTGTTGTTGCTGAAATTGCTGAAAGAGGGTTTCTATCTTTATTTTTAAAGTTATATGTGCAGGTAGAAAAATGGAGAAAAGATAACATTTAAAATTAATGGAAGGAAACGTTTAAACACACGAATATCACGCATGGCTTAATGTTAAACCTGTTTTGTTCATTAATTAACCTCTGAATCTGTTGACACATATGTAGTGTAGCCTGTGTATCTTCACATAATTCCAAAGACACTCACACATCAGGATTGTAAGAAACATTTAAAAAGTGTTCAAGAAGCATTTTATGATTTTAATTAGCTTCAGTGATCTGTACATTGCTATTTGCACAGATTATCATTAAACTGTGTAGCATTTGCACTGGGTAAAATAAGACATGAAATTCACTTCAGTCTTCCTCCTTGTGGAATCCTGCGTACACTGACCAGCAGGTGGCGACAGTGTCACAGAGTTCAGATAAAGTCTTTTCCACATCTGATTGTCAGATCTGTTTGCAAATCAAAACTTATGATTGTGTACTTAAACTGCAGTGTGTGTGTGTGTGTGTGTGTGTGTGTGTGTGTGTGTATGTATGCGTGTGTGTCCACAGGACCAAAACAGTTGCACTGTCTGAACAGGTCTCACTGGACATTGTGAGAATGGAGAAAACTAAAAGGATTGACTGTGGGGACAGAGAGGAGAAGAACACTGTCTGTAGAATGAGTCAGTCTGGACAGTGTGAGGAGGAGGATCCTGTTGACTACAGGACACAGAGACCAGGATCTCCAGTACCCAGCTGTGTGTCTATGAAGAGTGATGGATCCATGCCTCATCCTCCAGCCTTCATCAGAGAACCAGTCCCCTCTGAGTCACAGTGAGTGACTGTATTTATACTGAATTAACTATATGTGTAATATAAATCGATATTAACACTGTGTATAATAAAATCATACTGATAATGTCAGTGTGTATAAACACAGCTAAAGAGAGATCACACAGGTTACAGTGAGATGTGTGAATATTTTCATTCAGATATTTGGAATCAAAGAGAGTGAAACTAAAACACAAACAAAATGCTGTTCATATGTTGTAGTTCTTGGCTGTTATGAAACCAAACATTGATATGATTAAATGAAGTGGTCACCAGACAACAGGAAACATCACACACTGATTCAGTCACTTTACCTGTAAACTCTTCAATGATTTTCAGATGATTTTTCAGCAGATGATTCCTTATTGTCACTCTGTCACATTGACTAGTGTTTATGACATATGATATGCTGTATATTCTACACTGACTTACCTGCTCAATTCTCCCAGACCTCAGTACACACTCAGTACACACCATTTAAATCAGTCTCATCCAACAAGGACACAGTTCACACTGCAAGGACAACCATTAAAAACAGGGCCGGCCAAAGCCTTTATGGGGCCCTGAGCAGAATTTGACTGGGGGCCCTCCACCGCCTCGGCACCACCAATACTAATGACTATTGTCAATGTTTGATCATTCACACACCTACTGTAAATCTAACACACCCATTATCAGTTTTATTAGTGGTAGCTGTGTTGCTTACATCATACCAATGTCAGCCTGGCATGTTTTACCCCTTTATGGTTTTTAATCTTAAAAGATACCAAACTCATAAGAGTGGTCTGGTGTTCATTTGTACTTTAATATTCAAAGTGATACAGTACTAAATGGCATACTGAATGTTTTGTACTGAAAAAGTAACAAAAATAAACCAGCAGACAGTACATTGACTGTAAAAAGTTAACCACTTTAATAGATTTTGGTTTTAAATATTGGCAGTGTGGAAAAGTGCAGAACATATGACGGAGTATTAAGGCCACAAAATGACGGCTTTGTTCTCGTCTTTATTCTCGTAACATTACGACCTTATTCTGAAAGTCTCTGAATTTTTTTACCCTCAGTGTGGCTCTAATATTCTGTCATAAGAACAACAATCAACTCCAGTTAAAATCAAATAACTTAGATAAACAGAAGGCCATGTCCTTTTTATGACATTACTATTTTTGCTGCTTTTTCCAGCAAGGCAGAGGACAGCACTGTAATCTAATGTTAGTCTGACTGACTGTGTTTGTATCAAAATACAGTTAATGTCAGTTACAGTGTGTATGTGTATGAACATGACACCAGCTCTGACAGAGGCAGCAGTAACTGATTAAACCAGTGACATTAGCCAGCCAGCCCGTTAACATAAAAATGTGTTTTTGTATGAAAACGCGTTATATTTTTTAATATAATATATCAAAACTAAATAAATAAATGAAGTCAACTCTTTTGTGGGACATTTTAAGCGCTATTGGGGCCCTCTGGTGGCCATGAGGGCCTTAAGCAGCCACTTAGTTCACTTATATGTCGGGCCGACTCTATAAGTGTGTCGTGAGTGAGACAGTGTGTGTGAGACAGAGAAAGAAAGAGCAAGAAGGCAAGTGTGTGACTGAGAGACAGAGAGAGAGAGATCAAGAGAGGGAGAGATTGTGTGTGTGAGAGTGAAAGAGAGATAGGGAGAGAGAGAGAGAGTATGTGTGTGTCTGAGACAGAGAGCGAGACAGAAAACAAGAGAGAGAGAGAGAGAGAGAGAGAGAGAGAGAGAGATTGTGTGTGTCTGAGAGAGAGAGAGAGAGCGTGAGTGAGTATGTGAGTGTCTGAGAGAGAGAGTGAGATCAAGAGAGAGAGAGATTGTGTGTGTGAGAGCGAGACAGAGAGAGAGAGAGAGAGAGAGAGAGAGAGAGAGAGAGAGAGAGAGAGAGTGAGTATGTTAGTGTCTCAGACAGAGAGAGAGAGAGAGAGACAGAGAGTGAGTATGTGTGTGTCTGAGAGAGAGAGAGAGAGAGAGAGAGAGAGAGAGTATGTGTGTGTGTGTCTGAGAGAGAGAGAGAGAGAGAGAGAGAGAGAGTGTGAGTATGTGTGTGTCTGAGAGAGAGAGAGAGAGAGAGAGAGAGAGAGAGAGATTGTGTCTGTCTGAGAGAGAGAGAGATTGTGTGACCATTAGCAGTGTTTGTCTCAAACGGCTGAGGGAGAATGTTAACAGGCCTGTGGTTTAACTGTATGTTAAACACCAGAAAATAGCTGAGGTTAAAGGGCATTAACTGTCAAATTTTTCATTCTCTCTATAAATGTATTTACTGGGCTGTAGAGATGATATAACTTGTGTTAAGGGTTATCCGTGTGTTCTCAAATTTGTTTTTTGATCATCTGAAACATTGTCCTAGAAAAGACACTATTTTAAAGTAATACATCTTTACATAGCAAATATGATATAAAGTAGAATGAAATACAATAAAACAAAGCAAAGTCTATAGTGTTGAGTGAAAACCTTGTGTAGCTGAATGAGGATGTAGTTGAGACAGTCCTCTCTGTTCTCTGTCTGAGTGTTGGTTTGGTAGATGTTGGGAAGAGCAGTCAGTCAGAGCTAAGTATGTTTGATGGTTTTCTCTGTCTTTATACACTGTTGTCCTGCCTGAAACCTCCTCCTATTCCACGTGAGAGAGAGAGAGAGAGAGAGAGAGAGTGAGTGAGTGAAAGAGAGAGAGAAAAAGTGATAGAGAGAGACACAGAGACAGAGAGTGTGTGTGTATGGACAAGAGAGAGAGAGAGACAGAGAGAGAATGCGTGTGTGTGTGTGAGAGAGAGTGTGAGAGCAAAACATAGAGAGAGTGCACATGCGTATAAGACAGAGAAACAGAGAGTGTGTGTGTGTGAGAGAGAGAGAGAGTGAGAATGTGTGGAAAAAACAGAGACAGATAGAGAGAGTGTACGTGTGTGTGTGAGAAAGAAAGGCAGAGACAGAGAGAGTGTGTGTGTGTGTGAGAGAAAGAGAGAGAGGGATATTAGAAGACTAGACATTAGCCAGTAACCTCCAGTATTATAAATCTACTCTTCCTTTCTCTCGCTTGTGCGTGTCAGTGTGTGGATTTCTATGTATGTGTGTGGTGTATATGTGTGATCTTTTAACACTGTGGATGTGTTCAGGTCAAGAAGGCAATCGTTTTAATGTTAGATTTCTGTGGCAGCAAGTTTTAGTGGTCTTGAAGTTAACTTTGTGCATTCGCATTAACATGACACCAGGTCTGACAGAGGCAGCGGAAATTGATTAAACCAGTAACATTAGCCTAGACAGCCCCTTAACATAATATTGTGTTTTTGTGTGATTACCACAGACATAATATATCACAACTAAATAAATAAATTAATTAAAAAATAAATAAGTAAATACATTCAAGGTCCCTTGTGAGGCATTATAAGCGCTCTTGGGGGCCCTCTGGTGGCCACAGTGGCCCTAAGCAGCTGCTTAGTTCGCTTACGCATTTGGCGGGCATTAAAACTGTGGAGAAAGATTTAAATAACAATTATTTGGATCATTTAGTGTTTTAATTGGCATTAACACTGATCAAAGGTTCATTTTCTGTCTTTATTTCTGTGTTAGAGATAAAACTGCCTCATTGTCCATCATCAAACACAACACAGTCTAGTTTAAATATCAGTTAAGCACAGACTAAAGTGACCAATAGAGAACTAAACACAACACAATCTCTCACTGTCTAAGCCTCTTATCTTAATTAGGGTCGTGGGGGGGGGGGTGCTGGAGCCTATCCCAGCGCTCATAGGGCGAAAGGCGGGGAAACACCCTGGACAGCTCACCTGTCGATCGCAGGGCAGACACACAGACAAACACACTCACTTTCATACCTAGGGGCAATTTAGTGTCTTCAATTCACCTAACCTGCATGTCTTTGGACTGTGGGAGGAAACCGGAGCTCCCAGAGGAAACCCACGCAGACACAGGGAGAACATGCAAACTCCACACAGAAAGCACCCTGTCCACTCAGCCGGGAATCAAACCCGAGAATCGAACCTTCTTACTGTGAGGTGACAGCGCTACCCACTGTGCCACTGTGCCACCAACATCAATTCAGACAAAATATATTATCATATACTCTATTTTCAATAACTGACTAATACTGACCTCAGTATCTCCAGTTTACAGTGTGGATTCTTCAGTCCCACACAGAGAAACTTCACTCCTGAATCCTGAAGGTCATTGTTACTCAGGTCCAGTTCTCTCAGGGGACAGTTTTCTGACTGTAGAACTGAGGCTATAGATGAGCAGGACTGTTCAGTGACTTTACAACCAGCAAGTCTGAAGAGAGTGTGAGAAAGACAGAGAGAGAGAGAGAGAGTGAAAGAGAGAGACAGACAGACAGACAGAGATAAGGAGATAATAAACACAGATATAATTGTATATTCACAGTTATATTCACATATTCATATTCAACTAGGTGACAGTAGTCAACCAAAGTGACATAATAATAACACGACTAGTTGACTAGTTTTCAAATAATCTCCATCTGATCCAAGATCCAAACACATTCAAGTCAAAACACCAAAGAAAACCGTTTGTTAACTATCAAATTGATCTGTAAGTGAAGTATAAGGCAAATGACTAGAGATCAACATTCGTTCCCAACAAAATAACCTGTCCTCTCACTTTCTCTCTCTATATACTGTCTTCCACCGTATACTACTTACACAGGAAACAAACTCATCTTTATGGCTATGACTGATAACAACTCACACAGAGTAAAATCTCCTTAGATAAAGTACAAGATATGATACAACACACTACATGACCCCAACGTACGCCTGTATTAAATTCAATATGTAAATATGTTTCAAGTGTTCTTCCCTTTTTTCTTAATGATTTATTGACATTTTTAAAAAGATTTTGTGATTTTTATATTGTTCTCTGCACATTGTTTTATGATCTATAAATTCATGATTTTCTCTATATAATCTATACCATGGCCGCTCAACGTGGTCCTTAGGCAACGGAAAAATATTTTGGGTTGGGGGGGGTACAAAAAATAAAAAAATATGTTTTATCAATAAAATGGCCCAAAATGAACCAAGAAATGATGTGGAATTATTTTTGTCATGCACCATCACAGTATGTGCTTTTGAGAACATGCAAACTTCACTCGAGTCCTTCTTGCTGTGAGGCAACAGCGCTACCCACTGTGCCACCCGCAAACACAACACAGTTTAGTTTAAATGTATGAGTTTAAAAACAGAGTGTAAAGTTACAGTACATTAGTCATGCTTAAAGAAAGTCCTGTCTGATCAGCCCAACTATTCTTAACAACTCACATATATCCATCATTAATAGTCTCATTAGTTTCCTTTATAAATGTTATATTGTCTGATATCAGTTAGAAATGAAAACAGAGACATGTACATACAGTTTGTTTGTCCTGTTTGGTTTCCATTGGTGAGACTCTCCCATTCCCCTCTGTTCAATCAGCTCCACTCTCTGAATGATTAAACACTTTGTAGTGGGAATTCTTCACCAGCTGTCAATCATTATTGTTACACTTCATTACTATTATCCCAACTTTATATGAGTTTTAATCTCAACTACAAGGCTGATGAGAAGATTTCAGACTGCCAGCCTTGATGGAGTCATATGTCTCCCAAAGAAAGTATCTGTCAAATATGGAAACTCAGGTCTGATCCTGGAACAGTCCAGGTGTGGCCTGTGTCAGCACGTTCTGGGAGATTTTTTTTTTACTGAACTCTTGCTCTTCTCTCTTTCTCTGCAGTGTGGAGACAGATCTAACTGAGGATCAGTCTGGGTGTTGCCAAAATGTCCAACACAACACGTCCATGTCTAATAAAGATGATGTCCTGCTGAGAATCATTGAGGGTCATAAAACCACCCTGAAAAATAAGTATGAGTGCTTATACGAAGGTGTGGCACTGAAAGAAAACCAAACCCTCCTCAACAGCATTTACACAGAGCTCTACATCACAGAGGGAGAGAGTGAAGGAGTGAATGAGAAACATGAGGTTTTACAGATTGAAACAGCATCCAGGAAATGGGTTTCTCAAGACAAACCAATCAGCAGCAATGACATCTTCAAACCCTTGTTAACCAACAGACCTAAAGAGCAGAAAAAAGCCTTGTCTAGTGAGGAACCTGAAAGGGACAGACAAAAGCCAAAAATCAGAACTGTACTCACCAAGGGCATTGCTGGCATTGGAAAAACAGTCTCTGTGCAGAAGTTCATTCTGGACTGGGCAGAAGGAAGAACCAATCAGGACATTGAGTTCATGTTGGTTCTTCCTTTTAGAAAACTGAACTTGGTTAAAGATGAACAGTTCAGTCTTCATGGACTCCTGCTAGAGTTTCACCCAGAGCTGAAAGACTTGGATCCAAAGAAATATAATGACTGTAAAATGCTGTTCATCTTTGATGGTTTTGATGAGAGTCGACTTGAGCTGAATATTCCTGAGAGGCTGTGTGATGTGACCAAAACATCATCAGTGAATATACTGATATCAAACCTCATTAAAGGAAACCTTCTTCCCTCTGCACTCATCTGGATAACCTCCAGACCAGCAGCAGCCAGTCAGATCCCCTCTCAGTTCATCAGTCGTGTGATAGAAGTCCAAGGATTCAGTGATTCACAGAAAGAGGAATACTTCAGAAAAAGAGTCAGTGATGAGAGTCAATCCAACAGAATCATCTCACACATCAAGACATCAGTGAGTCTTCACATCATGTGTCACATCCCAGTGTTCTGTTGGATTTCAGCCACTGTGCTTCAGGAAATGCTGCGTCAAGACAATGTTAAAGAGATCCCTAAAACTCTGACTGAGATGTACACACACTTCCTGCTCATTCAGACTAAAATGAAGAAACAGAAATATGAGGACAAAGTAGAGACAGACTCAAAGGATCCTCTGGAATCAAGCAAGGAGATCTTTCTGAAACTTGCTAAACTGGCTTTTAATCAGTTGCTGAGGGACAATATCATGTTTTATGATGAAGATCTGAGAGAATGTGGCATTGATGTGAGTGAGGCCACAGTGTGCTCTGGGATTTGTACTGAGATCTTTAAGGAGGAATCTGTGCTTCATCAGAAGAAGGTCTACTGCTTTGTGCATCTGAGTTTTCAAGAGTTTTTTGCTGCTCTCTATGTGTTTTACTGCTATGTAAACAAGAACATGGAGGAACTTGAGAATTTTCTGCCAGAAGAGACCAGATTACTACCTACCATATTAATGACAAGGAGGGTTTTTCTGCTAAGAAAGACCAGGTGGGCACCAAACAATGTTCCCTTGGATGAGTTGCTGAAGAAAGCTGTGGATAAATCTTTGGAGAGTAAGGATGGACATCTCGATCTGTTTGTCCGCTTCCTTCATGGCATCTCACTGGAGTCCAACCAGAAACTCCTACAAGGCCTGCTGACACACACACAGAACAGCCAGGAGAGCATCAAGGAAATAAGCCGTTACATCAAAGAGTTAAATAAAGATGGTGTCCCACCTGAGAGATGGATCAATCTACTGCACTGCCTGACTGAAATGAATGATCACTCTCTCCATGAAGAAATTCAAGCTTTTGTCAAGTCTGAAAATTACACAACTGAACTCTCACTTGCACACTGCACAGCACTGGCCTACATGTTTCTGATGTCAGAGGAGGTGCTGGATGAGTTTGACCTGAAGAAATACATCACATCAGATGAGGGTCGTAGGAGACTGCTCCCAGCTGTGAGGTGCTGCAGAAAAGCTCTGTAAGTTTTCGGTTTCACTTCACAACACCAACTGTTTAGAACAGTGGTTTTCAACCGGTGTGCCATGGAATTTTGAAGAAACCAATGCATTTTTCTACAGGCTCATGAAATAGTATTTTTAAATACACCAATGACACTGCTTCTTAAATAAAAACATTTACAGGTAGTCACTTATTTACAACTTTTTTTTTTTTTTTATCTAGATGGCCTTTAGCCCCATTCTCAGTTTGATAATGAAAATAAATTTAGGTTTGGGGAGGAGGATTATTATTGTAGCGACCAGAGAAGACGGTCACTTTACATTAAGGCAAGCCATTTTCACATGTAATCTTTTGTAATCTATATATTGCAGATATCTGTAATTTAATTGTGCTTAGTCAAAAAGAACATTTTAGATATCCACAATGACATTCTTCCCATTTCAAACATCTACAACCCAGTTGTTAGTATTCATCATTTTAATGTCAGATATCCAAAATGAAAAACCATTCCTGATATCCATAATGTAATTTTGAATATCCAGAATACCATGTGACTAGTAAAAATGTCATACTGGATATCCACAACTCGTATTATGACTAGTAAAAATGCAATTTCAGATATCTACAGTTACAATTCCGACTAGACACAATGCAATTGCAGAAATCCACAAATGTATAGTTCTTGCTCTGATGCACTTTTTTTAACAAATTACATGATTGTCTGTCTGATTTAACTATCTGTTTGATAATTATCTGACAGTCTGCTGTAGTGTAATATGGGTCAAATCTCACAAAAGACATTATAGCCTATCATACTGTGTGTGACATTCTTCATAATCAATAAACAAATTTAAGTTGATGTGCCTTGACATTCTGGTTTGACCTTTGATGTGCCTTAGCCCCAGAAAGGCTGAAAACCTCTGCTTTAGAGGTTTTATTTGGAGGGGAATTAGTGGGAATTCCCTGGTCATATTTTGGCATGTCTTTGGAGAATACATATAAAGTAATGAATTACAGTATTTGATGAGTGAGGGTGGCTGCAAGAACAAAATGAAAGAAAAAACAGTTCAGAATTGACTTCAGTCATTTTCTCTATTCAGTAATTTCCATAATCTTCAGAGCCTCTGTGATGTCTAGACAAAGCTGATGTATTTAGACAGGTCACAAAGACATTAATAGCAGTGTCTGAATATCTCTCTCGCTCTCTGTCTCTCTGTTTGGATGCTGGGTGTGTCAGAGCATGTTCTCAGTGAAAGGACTGGGGAAAAAGGCTGTTCCCTTGAATTCTGTTTGTGTCTTTTTTTCTTGTCTGAACCATTATAGAGTTAAAAACATTAACATTTAAGACAGGGATACTGTGTGTTTGATGTTTAGTAGTTTATGGGAGTTTATCAGGTTTTTGTTGGTTGATTGAGAGTGAAATATGGGTGAGTGAAATGTTTGTTCCCTTTACACAGCAGGTTGTACTGACCATTAAAGTCACTATTTCCATTGTTTCACCCTTCATCCACAACATGAAACTGAGAAAAAAATCATGACATATCTGTGTTATCAGTCTAATGGGCCAATGAAATCATGATATTTTCCATCTTCAATGTTATACAGGTTATTACCTGTTATCACCTGTTATTAGGGCAGCCGTGGTCTAAAGGTTAGAAAACCGGGCTTGTGACTGGAGGGTTGCCGGTTTGATTCCCAGGCCTAACGTCCACGGCTGTGTGCCTAGAGGAATGCTGCCCACTGCTCCTGCGTCTGTTGTGTGTGTTGGACGGGTTAAATGCAGAGACAAATTCACTGTTCACAGTGTGTGTGTGGAATCACAGAGACTTTACTTAATATAGTATAATACAATAATTTTGTCTATATTGTCTATATTATGGATGCTTCCTGGGAAATGCTGTGTTTATAGAGCAGCTACAAATGTAATATGTCAATATTTAAATGTGGAGATTGGTTATAACATCAAAATTTCAATCAAACAACCATTTGTCTGGATGAACATTTTAATAATGTCATGATAAAATGTCACTGAAGTCCAGCCCTAGAAGTGATTTACAGAATAATTTTATTCTTTAAAAAGTCAGTGTTTTGTTTTCCTTCTCCCTGTGTAGACTCAGAGACTATAACCTCACTCAGCAGTCCTGTGAAACTATTGCCTCAGCTCTGAAGTCAGAGAACTGCCCCCTGAGAGAACTGGACCTGAGTAACACTGATCTTCAGGATTCAGGAGTGATGATGCTCTGTGCCGCACTAAAGAATCCAAACTGTCAACTGGAAATACTGAGGTCAGTCATTCTGAATGGAGCAACTTGTTGATCATTTTTCCAATCATTCTAACCATATAAATATTTTTTCCAAACAAAATAAATATTTGGACAGTCTAGACTAAACTGATGCTTATAGACAGGTCACAGAGACATTTGTATCAGTGTGTGAATATTATCTTCTCTCTCTCTGATTGGATGCTGGGAGTGTGGGAGTGTAAGAACATGTTCACAATGAAAGGACATTTTCCAAGGACATGAGTCTGTCCCTGTTTTTGATTTCTGTTTGTTTCTCTTCTTTTCTTGTGTGGTGGGAGAATGAGGAGATGAGAGACAGACAGTCTAATGGGAGCTAGGCTGCAGCCAAACAAATCGTGTTATTTTCCAGCTATTCATAGTGTGTTTGATTTAGATTTGACCATAGAGATCAATGACTTCACATTCATCCAGTCATGATTCCAGTATAATGAGTGCACTCCTTTATATGTACTGTGATGGGTTTTCTGCTTTTGTTCTTTTTCCTCTGAGCTCTACACAGTCTCTGATCCCCATAGTTAACACTGCAGTAATGTATGAATCAGTAATGAAGTGAACACGTCAAGTAACATTATTTGACTTGATGAAAAAGATCAAAGCTGGGTCTGATGACAATAGTAAGACCAACAGTCAGGAGCAGAGTCACTCTCCAGAGGGAATAAACAGCATCATCAACAATGGCAGGTTTCTGATATTTCTAATCTTCTCACACATCAGACTCTAAGAGTGCATTTACTAGTGTGAATAGGTTTGTTTCTTTAAGAATGGTCTACATTTAATGTTTTGCTGTGCGTGTTACTTACTTTAAGTCCACTCAAGCTGAACACTGGGACAAAGGGCAGTTTGATTAGTGAGAGTGATATCAGAGCAGTGAAAATGAAGCCTCACATTCACGGGAAGGCCGTACAGCTCAAGGCCTACAGTGGACAACACATGGAAACTAAGGGCACATACAGACTCAGAGTTAAAGTAAAGGAGAGAGAAGATCACCTTATGTTTGTTGTGGTGTCAGATGGGTGTGACTGACTTTTAGGTGATGAGACTTGTGAGGACTTAGACCCAGTTAAAGGAGTTTACTGTATCAACAGCTCCAATGATCAGAGCTATAGTGTAGATGTAATTGTGCAGAGATTTCCTGATGTCTTTAAAGGGTTTGGTACTCTAGCATTCACATATATTGGATATTATTGAAGGATGATATGCAGCCAGTAGTCCATGCTCCCAGGAGGGTCCCAGAGCCACTTAGAGATGGTCTAAAGAAAGAGTTAGACAGATTGATGTCTCTAGGAGTGATAAAGAAAGTGGAAGAGCCCACAGAATGAGTGAATTCAATGGTCTGTGTCAAAAAAGCAAATGGTGATCTCCACATGTGCATGAACCCAAAAGATTTAAATGTAAATATCAAACCTAATACAAACATGATCAAATTCCCACAAGGGAAGAACACAAAGTACAGCACAAAGTAATGAACGTTGAACACGCCGCTTTTATATTTTTTTACTGTACATTTAACATGCTATTTTTGTGGTTTTTTGAACTGCTGTTAGAAATTTCCTCCGCTCCTGAAATATTTCACTGTGCCATGGGACATAGTGTTGAGTGCATAGACGGTGTGTGTGTTTAGGTAAACCACAGTGTGTTATGGGGTGTGTGTGTGTTTATGTAGATGACATTGAGTTATGGGGTGTGTGTGTGTGTTTATGTAGATGAAATTGTTCTGTGGGGTCCACACTGGAGAAGCACAATGGAAGACTCACCAAAGTGCTTCACAGGATCCAGAGACATGGGTTACAGCTGAATAAAGTAAAATGTCAGTTTGCAGTTAGAAAAATGTTTTTTGGCGACAAGCTTTCAGGAGAAGGTGTGAAGCCGGACAAGAACAAGGTGCAAATGATCCTCAACACGCCCAGACCCACAGACAAAAGTCTGTAGTACATGCACTGGGAGTTGGAGTTGAGAAAGTCCACAGCTATGTGTACGGCTCAAATGAAAAGTGATTTTGGATGAAACTGCAAAAGACAAAGTTCTGCAAAGGGTCCTAACAAATCTTAAGAAGAACTTTGCAGAACAATGCAACTTTTAACATGACAGGCTGAATCTGTAAAAGAAAAGAGAAAAAAAATCATGAAACAGGACACTGACATTGTCCATCTGAAATGGAATTTGAGATGAATAGTTGGACTGACACTTAACATTTAAAAAAAGAGAAAGAAATGCACTTATGTTTGTTTCTTTTGGACATTTCTTTGGACTTTATTTCAGTTTAATCGTATGCAAGGGTTTTGTGGGAGAGAATTCTCAGCCTGGGCCAGATATGACCGAGAATCCAGCCACACTGTTCATCTTCTTAAAAAAAGACAGTCAAAGTTTTCAGAGTCTGATGCAGTATACGTTTATTGCATAAACTCAAAGCAGCATACAACAAACAGTTCTGGTCCTGGGAGTAACTAACTAACCGTTACACATCACCTATAGTTATACAATAATCATATCAAGGATTATCCAGTGATTGTCAAGACAGTCATTAGAGGACTTCCCATCGTCTTTGCCTATGTTGCTAGACACCATCATTTCCTAATGATGTAATCAGGAACTGACATCTTGACCCAGGCCAAACTCAACAATAAGTGAAAATACTGTCTTACATCAGCACCTGCATTGATAAATAAACAAAAATAAACGAGTGCTTGTTAGAGAATACAAAGAATGAATGAGAGCACTCTTTCATCTTATCATAGTGTCCTTGGCTATATTCCAACACAGTCAGACTTCTCATCTTCTCCAAAAAAGGCTCACACCATGTAATCTTTAATGTTTGCCCATCAGCACTTTCTGCACAGAGACAAACTCGATAATCTTTCTATTATTCCATTTACAGATCACATCTTTGTAACATCGTACATAACTGTTACGATGTTTGCATAAACCAAAGAAACATTTTATTTCTCCAACAGTTTGTTCTTGCACAGTTTAATTTTATTGTATGGAATAACTTGCTCTAATGCGCAAAGGAAAGGGGATGTTGTGATATAAAATTATCCAGTTGTGTA